>NC_134399.1:37569174-37675528 GCF_050003625.1 Haematobia irritans | reverse complement strand
CACCATAAACCAATATACACACACACACAAACACATTTACACTGCAACATTTATTTACCGCTTAAATAAATATAAAATTGTAAGGTTTAATAATTAAAACTATAAATGATAAAAAAATATGAGAGACGAAGAATAATAGTTATTATTTATATATTGCTTATAATATAAAACCCCAAATGTGCACGATGGAAACAAAATGCTGCTATTAAATTTAATCTTACGTATATTGTATCTTATTTATTATTTAACGAAAGAAAACAAATTATAAGGAACCCAATCAAAAATAAAAACTCATGTATGCATTTCAATGTATTCAATAAAAATATAAATTTATTCCCTCTAAACTGTTACGAGAATCTTAAGGATCTATGGTAATGTATAAAATCTGTAGGTGAATTACGAATGACAAGGAGTTTATCCTTATAGTATGTGCAATGTTTTTGAAAATAAAGTTGGGTACTAAGTTCGAGTTTAGCCGCTAAAATCAAAATTAAATCTGCAAAAAACAGAATAAAGTTATATCATCTTGTTGCAAAGTTTATTGGGGAATGATTCAATTCAAACATTGTAAATGTTTATTTTCGGTAAAATGAATTATTAAAGAAAAGTAACTGTGAACAAATTGCCAATTTAGCGCAATAATGCCAACTTAATGCTGGCCTCTAAGGTGAGTACTATGTTCGGTTTCGAGTTCAATATAAAGTAGATAAATTAACTCAATTGTTGCGCAGTTTCTTGTTCCTCGAGATTTTGGGAAGACTACAGGAATATGTTTGTTTTCATTTTTAATTTTGATTATTTCAGTAAAAGTAATCGCGAAAATATAGTTATTTTCACCTCTAAAGGCCGGTACTATGGTCGATCTTGGAGTTTAAAATCACTTTAATTTCGCGATTACTTTTTCTAAAATAATCAAAATTATAAATGAAAACATATATATTCCTGTTAAATCTTAATCAAATCTAGATTAAAACAAGTAAGGAAAGTCTAAAGTCGGGCGGGGCCGACTATATTATACCCTACACCACTTTGTAGATCTAAATTTTCGATACCATATCACATCCGTCAAATGTGTTGGGTGCTATATATAAAGGTTTGTCCCAAATACATACATTTAAATATCACTCGATTTGGACAGAATTTGATGGACTTCTACAAAATCTATAGACTCAAAATTTAAGTTGTCTAATGCACTAGGGTGGAACACAATTTTAGTAAAAAAATATGGGAAACATTTAAATCTGAAGCAATTTTAAGGAAACTTCGCAAAAGTTTATTTATGATTTATCGCTCGATATATATGTATTAGAAGTTTTGGAAAATTAGAGTCATTTTTACAACTTTTCGACTAAGCAGTGGCGATTTTACAAGGAAAATGTTGGTCGAAATCAGAAAAACATATATATGGGAGCTAAATCTAAATCTGAACCGATGTCAGCCAAATTTGGCACGCATAGCTACAATGCTAATTCTACTCCCTGTGCAAAATTTGAACTAAATCGGAGTTAAAAATTGGCCTCTGTGGTCATATGAGTGTAAATCGGGCGAAAGCTATATATGGGAGCTATATCTAAATCTGAACCGATTTCAACCAAATTTGGCACGCATAGCTACAATGCTAATTATACTTCCTGTGCAAAATTTCAACTAAATCGGAGCAAAAAATTGGCCTCTGTGGTCATTTGAGTGTAAATCGGGCGAAAGCTATATATGGGAGCTATATCTAAATCTGAACCGATTTACACCAAATTTGTCACGTATAGCTACAATGATAATTATACTCCCTGTGCAAAATTTCAACTAAATCGGAGCAAAAAATTGGCCTCTGTGGTCATTTGAGTGTAAATCGGGCGAAAGCTATATTTGGGAGCAATATCTAAATCTGAACCGATTTCAACCAAATTTGGCACGCATAGCTATAATGCTAATTCTACTCCCTGTGCAAAATTTCAACTAAATCGGAGCAAAAACTTGGCCTCTGTGGGAAAATGAGTGTAAATCGGGCGAAAGCTATATATGGGAGCTATATCTAAATCGGAACCGATTTGGCTGATATTTTGCAAGTTTTTCGAGACTCATAAAATATTCGGATGTACGGAATTTGAGGAAGATCGGTTTATATACACGCCAATTATGACCAGATCGGTGAAAATATATATGGCAGCTATATCTAAATCTGAACCGACGATCAATAGGGATCGTCTTTGAGCCGAAACAGGACCCTATACCAAATTTTAGGTCAATCGGACTAAAACTGCGAGCTGTACTTTGCACACAAAAATACATCATCAGACAGACAGACAGACAGACGGACATCGCTAAATCGACTCAGAATTTAATTCTAAGACGATCGGTATACTAAACGATGGGTCTCAGACTTTTCCTTCTTGGCGTTACATACAAATGCACAAACTTATTATACCCTGTACCACAGTAGTGGTGAAGGGTATAAAGACAATGGGTATCAATTGAGTTAAATTATTTGCTTTTAATTGCACTATTTTAATAAAGTAACCGCGGAAATTTTAACGCGAAAAGCGAACATAGTACCGGCTTTAATGCAGAATTAAAAGATGTATTTTCGTACATTATATACACTTGGTGCCATCTAGTGGCAAAAAAAAACTATGTTACCGGTAACAAATGTAATTTCCATTCCTGGCAAAGAACATGTTTTTATTGTGCCAGAGGAAAAAGTTGGCAACACTGAGAACAAGCAGACGTATAACTTTATCGCGGAAAATATTTTTTTATTTTATTTATAAATATTTGATAATATTGCTGACCCAGGCAATTCTACTGCAAATATTGCAAAGAATATGCCTGGCCGTATCCCACAAGACATGGAGTTTGATGTAGCTGAGGTAGAAATACCACCAACAAATCATCATCAACAGGCTATCATTGCCGGTAACAATAACAACGATCAAATCAGTTTACAATCGAATGATCGCAAAAGACAAAGGCTTGAAAAAGCAATAACATCGCCAGATATCGTAATTCCCGACCTGTCAGAAAAATTAAAAAACTACAAACCCACTGACCAGAACAGGTTTGGCATTCTAGGAGTGTTAGCAGATGTCAATATTGGAAGTCCCAGTACAAGTGCACAAGCCCCCACCAAAAACAACATTAACAACAACACAAAAATACAAAAACCAAAATGGTGTCCACCCATTATCATTTATAATGTTAACATAAAAACTCTTGTTGACACTCTTCGTAACACAATACCGACATTTTCTTTCAAAATTAAAAATATCAACAAAAATAAAAGCAAGCTTTACTTTTCAGATGTGACTGTTCATGCATCAATGATGGCAATCCTAAGGGAGAAAAACATACATTCATATTCTTTCACACCGAAAGAACTGAAACAAACATCTCTAATAATTAGAGGCCTCACTCCAGATACTGACACTGGAGAAATTGTATCTGAACTGAATACTATTGTTCCCGACACTGTGGCAAGCGTAGTCAAATTCACTACCCCAAATTCCATAAAGAATAATATTGATACCGGACTTTTTCTTGTATCACTATTTCCAGGTAAAACATTGAGTGACGTTTCTAAAATAAACGCACTACAAAGTCAAATAATTGAATGGGAGAAACCAAAAAAAAAAGGGGAAGACATACAGTGTCGCCGATGTCAGAGATGGGGTCACACCTCAAAAAATTGCAATTCGGGGTACAGATGCGTGAAATGTGATCAAGATCATAACCCTGGTGAATGTCAACGAAAGAGAGAAGATAATAAAGAACCATTTTGCAATAATTGCAAAGAGTCGGGACACCCCGCAAACTGGCGAGGCTGCCCCACTTACAAAAAATATGCAGCAGCCAGAAAACAAAGGATTGCCAAAGCAATAGAAGAACGCTCCATTGCAAGAAGCAATGTACAAAAAGCAATTGGTGTATCAAATATCATTCCCGAGCAAAGTTTTGCAAGTCTTTTCAAGTCACATCCTGTGCAGAGTCAGACAACACAAAAACCCTCTATTATAGAGCAATTTATGAGACTGAGTTCACTTTTCCTTGAACCAGAAGAACTAACAATTGAGCAGGAGGTAAACATATTCATGTCTGAATACTCAAAAATGAATAAAGCGGAAGCCAAAACTGAATTTATTCGTATTCTTAACAAAATTAAAACTAAATATGGACCATAGATCCATACATTTTTTAACTTTTAATATAAGATCTCTGGTTGATACCAGTAGACAGATTGACCTTAAGAATACCCTACTGCACAACAATATTGACATTGGCTTCATCCAGGAATGCCATCTGAAAAGAAATAGAAGACCACAAATAAATGGATATAATTTAGTATACGATAACTCACCATTAGGTGTTGCTGTTGTTGTAAAAAATACATTTCATTATGAGAGAGTTTATTTAAATGATGTTGGTTTCAAAGCCTCCTTCATAAAAGTTGAATCGTCCTGTAATAATATAAGGAAAAGATATTTGCTTGGGTCTGTGTATATTCCTTGCAACCACCCAGTTCAGTCGTTAGAATCTGACTTGGAAAAATTACTGAATCTTTGTCAGAACTTTGATGCATTTATACTTGGCGGTGATCTTAATTCAAGAAATCCGGCTTGGGGCGATGTAGTCGAGAATTCAAATGGTAAAATTCTGTTCAATTGGCTGGAAAATCATACATTGGATGTCGCCAGGTTATGTGATTCTTCGCCATCATACCCGAATGGTCCATCCTATCTTGATCATTTTTTAGTTAGTTCTCATCTGATCAGTGGAAATGGAACAAATTATTCAATTTCAACTTTATCATCATTCTCAGATCATTTTCCACTTAAACTTACCCTATCATTTGAACATTCTGGTCTTTTATTGAGAGCTCCAATTACCATCACCTCTTATAAAAACACAAACTGGAACAATTTTCGCACAGATATGGATCTTTCCTCTATTCAATTAATGCCTCAACACAACAACAATCTGAACAATACTGAAATCGATAACTTAATTGAAGAATTCAATGAAAGTTACAAAAGAATACATAATTCACACTCTCAACAAATTCAAATCACCAATAATAAATTCCCGCTGTCGGAAAGAACGAAAAAACTTTTCAAAATTAAACATAACTGGCAAAAACAACTGAAAAACATATTTCACCGTACCGGAAACAGATTGAGTAGTGAGTATACCATTCTCTCGAAACAAATCCAGCTATTAAAAATAATAATTAAGGAATCAGTTAACATTGAGCAAGCTGAAAATTTTAACCAAAAACTACAAAACATCAAACCTGGTCCGTCCGCCTTCAAGGAAATTTACCAAATAACGGGGAAAATAAAATCCCCATTTTGCAGTCATATCAATATCAATGACAATATTTCCACAAATCACAATGAAATAGCAAATCACTTCCAGCAATATTACACTACTGTCTTCCGGAGCACAACCCCCCCTAATCCAATCTCGGATTTTTACACAAAAGTACCTGCTTATCTCAGGGCTACAACTCCGCATATGTACTCATTTGATAATAACCTAAATGCATCTCAAAATTCTGATAGCTTACATTTTACAAATATGGAGCAGATCGGGAATATAATACAACGCATAAATAATAAAAAGTCGACTGGTATTGATGAAATCTCAAACTTTATTATTAAAAAATTTCCCAGTACGACATTAAAAATACTTACATTTATATTTAATCACTGTATAAATAATGGATATTTTCCCTCAGTGTGGAAAATTGCAAAAATATTGCCGATCAAGAAAAAATCAGATAGCGCTGAACCAGCAGACTTCCGGCCAATCTCTCTCTTATCTAATATTGGAAAACTTTTTGAACATGTACTAAAAGAGAAAATTACAAATGATTACATAATTGATCCAATATCAAATTTCCAATTTGGCTTCAGAAAAAACCATTCCACCCAGCATGCACTTTTAAAATTCCATAATGATATCATTTCAAACCTCAATAGCAAAAAATGTACTGTTGCCATTGCACTTGACATTCAGAAAGCGTTCGACACAGTATGTCACATGGGAATTTTGTATAAACTTGCTGGACTGGATACTGATCCATTCATTGTGAAAATTCTTACCAGCTATTTCACGAACCGGAAATTCTTTGTAAATATTCAAGGTACATCCTCCAGTCTAGGCGAGGCAAACAGCGGGGTACCTCAAGGAAGCGTACTGGCTCCATATCTTTTCAACATCTTCCTGAATGATTTTCCGCACACTCATGCTGAATCACAGGCGATTCTTTATGCTGATGATTGTTTGATTTATGCCCACAGCTCCTCTCCGGCGGATGCATTGGATAAAGCATTTGACCATCTCAAACTCATCAATGAATACTACGAAAAATGGGGTATAACAATTAATGCATCAAAATCTGAAGCGATATGCATAAGAAATGCATCTGGTAAATGTCCCAGGTTTGTAGTCCCGGAAAGCAAAACACTCAAACTCACGCTAAATGGCATCGAAATTCCCTTCGAGACCGAAATAAAATATCTGGGAGTCACATTCGACAACTTGCTAAAGTTTAACACACATGCACGAGCAACACTGAAAAAGACAAAGCGTGTACTAGGATCATTCTCCTACATTCTGGGAAACAAATACTTACCTCAAAAAACAAAACTCCTACTTTATAAAGTAGCCATAAGACCAATCTTGATATACGGATTTCCAATCTGGTTCACTATCTCCCCGACAGTGGCTAATGAATTGGAGATCCTCGAACGGAAAGTCTTGAGAAAATGTGTCAACAAGCATTATCAAAGCCGCGAAAAAAAATTCTCGAATTCCCATATTTATGAAATATCTGGAATTCAACCTCTATGCAGATACGCATTCAACCTCCAGCGAACATTTATTGAGAGGCTTGCTACTCACGAAAATGAACTGTTGAGCACAATTTATAACATTGAAGAATACTCTAACTGGTCTGATTCTAAATATCTATCATCCGTTGCCATCATCAATGAAAACCTGGACAATGAATCAGCCAATCACACTTTGCCGCAGTTTTTCCAGCAAACAACACCTGGAACGCATAGAGGATAGTTAATAATTATGTTAATTTCTTTTTACTATAAACTAGTCATAGAAAGAAACATGCTCATATATATTTTATTTAGATCATTAGATCTATAAAAAAAAAACAAAAACAAAAACATGAATCGCCAAAATTCACTTACTTACCTTTAACACAAACGTACCTACATTATGCTTATGCATATTCGATTTAATCTGTGATATTAATGTATAATTACTTACCTTTTCTATAAATGTTACTGTATTAGCGTTCGTAGCTAACACACAAATTGTTATCTCGTTTTAAGTGTTTTGTAGTTGTAGATTATTTATTATAAACGCAGACATTCATGCTCTGCAAGCAACAGTAAAGGTCTAGAGCAAGCCTTATTTTCATTCATCCAATGTGCAATATACGCACAATCGATATATTTACTATGAAGCAAGTTGCTGTATTACATTAAAAACCGTGTATTAGAACAAGACAAATATAGTTCTAAGTTTACTATAACTTATCGATAAGTCCACATCAACAATGTAATCGAAATGAATAAGTCTCAAATAAAAAATATACTATACTATACTATTGTGCCAGAGAGTAAGACAATACAAGAGAACGAAACTGCTAAGTGAAACTGCGTCTGTAGATGGCAGTCATTCTCTAATGTCATGCAATTTTTTCGACGTTTCTCCCAAATATCATACAGTTTGCGTCTCTGTCGGCTTTACGAAACTTAATAGCAAAATCGGATTTAGAACCTAATTGTTTGCGTCTCTGTCGGCTTTACGAAACTTCCCAATGAACACAAGATGAGCGTTTTTCAAATACGACAACTTTTCAGTTTGAGGGTAAATATAATTTTCAACATAAATTCAACTTGACTTGAAAAAATTTTGAAATTTAGCATTTTTCAAACGTTTGTGTTTATTGGGTTAATAGGAAAATAGGATTTAGAACCTACCCAATAAACGCAAACGTTTGAAAAATGCTAAATTTCAAAAAATTTTCAAACCTTTTTTCAAAGGACTAGTTGAGAGATTGTTGAGAAAATCGCTTTCTCAACAAAAGCAGACATTACCCTCAACAGTAAAATTCAAAAAACAAATAAAAAATAAATAAATAATTTCTCAAGAGTTATCCTCAAATTGAAATGCAAATTAACATTGTTGCAAATACTTTTCAACCAAAATTTTTTTCCCCACTTCAGTCAAAGCCAAAATTCTATGAATTTTGTATAATTTATTCTTTTTCGTCAAAATAAAATATATAATAATACACTACAATACTAATTGAAAAATAAATATCTTATTAAACATATCAACAAATAAGAGCAAAACAAAAAACCTTTATATCATAAACATTATTTGTAAACACTTTTGCATAAACTCATAGAAAAAAGTCTGTTGTAATAGCAAACGCTGTCTGCTGTTTTTCAGCAAACAAAATGCTGCTGTTTTAGCAGTTTTTTTGCTCTGTTACTGCAGAAAAGTCGGTTGTTTGCTGAAATTTTCTGCTGATACGAATAAAATTATAAATTGACTCCGGTCAAATGGACAATAGTAAAATGGTACACATTATATAACATCAAAAATTAAAAACAATTCGAATTTGTTGATTATGTGAACAAACTATCCTTTTTAGTAATTTACATTTTTTTAATTAAGTGGGATTTGTATACGCACATTGCAGTGAAACCACTTAGAAAAGCTTTGAAACCCTCAGAAATGTCACCAGCATTACTGAGGTGGGATAATCCACCGCTGAAAAACTTTTTTTTGGTGTTCGGTCGAAGCAGGAATCGAACCCACGACCTTGTGTATGCAAGGCGGGCATGCTAACCATTGCACCACGGTGGCCCCCACCGACAAATCTAACATGTCAATAGTTAGTCGATATATGGCTGTTCTACAATTTTAACAAAACAGCCGCAGAAAAACTCAACTTGATGAAGATCTTCTACTGAAGGACTCTATATTTTTGTAAAATATTTTCCAATAAGAGCTGGTATTTTCGTATTCGAAGAAAAATTTAATGTTTTGAGATAAATGTTCGGATGTTTATTTCATAATAAAGTGCAGTTGATAATGAAAAGCAATTTCAACCAAATATATTCATGTGAATTCTATCGTTGAGGCTGTAATTCGACGCTGGGTTGATGGCATTCTTTCATCCGACAGGAAGGTTTTAACGTCGCAATACCTTGGTGGCTTATTATGATTGCCCAGCTTGGAACCGTTTCCTGCAAGAGTTGCTTGTGTGACACGTAACTGTTAACCTAACCATAAAACAAGTTCATTTGTGAAAAAATCAAGTAACTCCGCAAGGCCACTAACCAAGCTAAACAGTCGTACATTGAGAATAAAGGACCCTCAGATAAAACAATTTTGCATTTTGACATATACGCTGAGTTGGAAATGAGTCTCATTTGTCAAGATGATTTTCCGATGAAAGTCCGGATTCTGTGGCAACAAAAATTATTTTTACCTCCTCCATATGTTATTGAATCGCGAATACAAAGGGAGCAGCGCAGCTATGTTTCCATTAAAAAAATAAAATCTCTGCCACTTTTACTCTCTTGCTAGTTTTTATTGGATAATTATTGCTAGAAAAGTACGCGAACGTTGATATGTCAAACGCCAACGCCGTCAAAGCATCACTTTTAAACGAAAACACGAGACAAGCCGGGAAAATTTAAAAAATTTTTTGTGTTCTTTTGGAATATATTTTCAATTTTTTTTTATTATATTTGGTAAGTATTGTATTGTATAATATTGTTTTCCTTTTAAAGTACTTTTGTTTTAATAATTTTTAGATTGGAAAATTACTATTATACATTGATATATGGGAGCAACCGTCGTATAATGGTTCATACCCGCTGTGCAGACAAACGGTTATGGATTCAATCCTAGTTTCGGCCAAACACCATAAAGTTTTGCAACGGTGGATTACTCCCTCTGTAATGCTGGTGACCTTTCTGAGTGTTTCAAAGCTACTCTAAAATTTTCATCGCAATGGGAAATGATGTTCAGGCTCGGCTATAAAAAGGAGATTCCTTGTCTTTGAGCTTCATGCATGGAATCGGGTGGCACTCAGTGGGTGTACAGCAGTGTTGAACTTCGGGTGAAAGAAGTTCAACACTGCTGTATCATAATGGACTAAATAGTCAAAGGGAACCTTAAATAACGGGCTGTCACTATAACTAACCTAAACTGTAACCGAATCTATCATAATTGGCAAAGTTCACCTTAAATGTGAGTATTAAAACCAGGAAAACATTAAAACGTTGCTATTTTAGCGAAATAATGCCGCGGCCTTAAGAGAATAATGTATGCTTTTAGTATGAATCAATTTGATTTTTTGCTAAAGCACCTATTTTATTGGTCAACTTTGATGACATCGTTCAATATAATTCCTATAAATAAAAATAGTTTACAAAATAAATATATCATGTTTCTGAGATATCCTTATAAAATATATAAGGATATCTCAGAGACTGCTTTATTAAAAAATGTTTAACGTCTTTTTTCGAATTCAGGAGATGAAAACACATAAAAAGCAAATTCTCATCATATGTAAATTTTAGTGTAAACTAGTGTAATTACTAATTGTTTTTTTTTTTACTTTTCATTACAGATTGTCTTAAAATTGTTATGTTATACCCGCGTGTATAAGACCAAAGAAGAAAAACAAACGAAAATAAATCCTAGACAACAATTCAACTCAACTTCCAATACTTTGATGGAATTCAATTTATTTCACACATTTAATAAATGTAGAAGTTAAAGTATTAAATGATTAACGGGTTTCATTTCAACATATCGTTAAAAAACGAAAAATTATGTTGCTGGGACCACAAACATTTGTAGTTGTTATAGCAGTAAAAATGTTAGCTATTTCAACTAACGCAGTTAGCTACTTTAGCAGCGATGTTTGTCAAAAACTTTTAGCAAACACGTTTGCTAATTCAGCAGCATTTGTTTGCTATTTTAGCTGTAAAAAATGTTTGCTGTTTCAACTAACGAATGTTTGCTGAAACAACTACATGCTACTGCTGTCCCTTTCTCAGCAAACAAAAACTGCTGTTTTAGCAAACATTTTTGCTATTATGAGTAACAAAATTTTTTGGGTGTAGATAATTCGATTTCCTTCCTGTTGGTGTCATAATACTGCGTTAAAATTAATTAATATGCGTGCAATTTGAAATTAGGAACGTGCTGGACCGCGCGTTAAAATAGATTTTCAGGAGAAGGAATTCACATAATATCCATTTTCATGTAGAAGTTAATGATATGGAATAATTGTTGTATATGTTGATAAAACGGAGTTCATTTATTGAGTGATAGAAGCAAAACTGCGCCAAATTTGGCATAATCTAAGTTTACATTGTTTGCACTAATACATACGTACAATTCAATTACAGGGTTGTTGCAATGATGAGTATTTAAACTTAACGTAAAACTAACGATGAGATCAATTCATATTCAAATACATTTCAACTATAAATTCATTATCCAACACCCCTTCTCAATATTATTAATATTGCTTTGTAATTAATTTATATAAACCTGAATAAAAAATACAAATTTACTTCAATTATATAAACCAATTAATTCTCTCAATCTAGTCATCTTCAATCGCTGTAAAGGTTTTGTGAGAATATCTGCCAGCATTATTTCAGTTGGGCAATACTCATACAAAACATCTCCAGATTCATATAAGTCTCGAACGAAATAGTATTTCACATCAATATGCTTAGTTCTCGGGTTTATCTTTTCAGCTTGCAGTATTTTCAAACAGCTTTGATTATCTTCCAAAATAGTTGGTGACGAAACATTGATATTAAATTCTTTAAATAATTGCATCAGCCAAAGAAGTTCCTGTGTCGCTTCGGCAAGTGCAACAAATTCAGCCTCAGTCGACGACAAAGTTACATTAGATTGTTTGCGGCTAGCATAGCTTATAACAGCATCACCAAGTTTAAAAATGTAGCCACTTGTAGATTTGCGCCCATTCGTGTCTCCTGCCCAATCGGCATCAGCAAATCCTTTTAGTTGTAAATCAGATTTAGAACCGACACACAGTTTCAAAGTCTTTGTTCCCTTCAGGTATTTCATTATGCGTTTGACCTCAGTCCAATCTGAGTTATTCGGGCAACTAACTTTTCTCGATAGAATCGATACGGCGACTGATATATCGGGTCGGGTATTATTCGATATATATAACAAGGAACCAATCGCCTTTCTATATAAATTGTTATCAGGTAAGATATCTCCAAGTTCGGATTTGAAATATCCAGGATCCATTGGTATTGAAGAAGTTTTAGAATTTTCGAGACCAAATTCTCTCAGTAGTTTGTCAATATAAATTTCTTGCGACAAATAATACATTCCATTTTTGCAACTTACTTCAATTCCCAAATAACGTTTCAAATCACCAAGCTCCGTTATTTCAAAATTCGACCTCAATATAGATAGTATATTATTCA
This sequence comes from Haematobia irritans, assembly GCF_050003625.1. Taxonomy (NCBI): domain Eukaryota; kingdom Metazoa; phylum Arthropoda; class Insecta; order Diptera; family Muscidae; genus Haematobia; species Haematobia irritans. Next base: position 37,663,004 of record NC_134399.1, on the reverse strand, counting down.
TTTCAACATCATTCTTCGTAGCGACAATAATGTCATCGACATAAATCAAAATGTAAACAATTGAATCGCCTTCGCCTTTAACATATAAACAAGGTTCAGCCTTTCCCCTTCTGAATCCAGAATCAATCAAAATTTTATTGATACGCTGATTCCAACAACGAGCTGATTGTTTTAATCCGTATAGGCTATGATTCAATTTACAAACAAGATTTTCGCTACCAGGTTCTACAAAGCCTTTAGGTTGTTCTATATAAATTTCTGAGTCCAACTCACCGTACAGAAATGCCGTCTTTATATCAACATGTTTAACATTCATTCTATTGAAACTTGCGATGGCCAATAAACTTCGAATGGTAGACTGTTTAACGACTGGCGCAAAAATTTCGTCGTAATTTTCACCATATTTTTGGGAATACCCCTTTGCGACCAATCTCGCCTTATACCTCATCTCACCATCAGCAGTTTCCTTCAATTTATAAACCCATTTGTTTCCGACTATTTTCTTGTCCTTCGGTAGTTCCACAAGAGTCCACGTATTATTTCTGTGCAATGCATCCATTTCTTGCCTCATAGCATCCAACCAATTTTTGCTATCTGATCTAGCCATAGCCTCTTCATAAGTATGTGGGTCATCCTCATAATAGACTTTATAACCGTACTTCTTTGCAGGTATACCTTTGTTGATTCTTGAAGATCTTCGTTCCGCGATATTAACGGATGGTTGTTCGTTGTTCTCTTCATCTGAAGGTAAATTCGATTCCGAATCAAACCCATGAAAATCGTCATCATCCGAAATTTCTGATTCTATTTCTTCTTCTTCATTTTCAAAAGAGACGCACACAAACTCTCCATTCTCTTCGCAATTATCAACAAGATCCTCTTCATTGGAAATAATTTTCGATTCCAAAAATTTTACATCTCGGCTAATTACTATTTTATTCGTCTTTGTATCCAGCAAACGATACGCCTTTGTATTATCGCAATATCCCACCAGGTTGTATTTCACAGCAACATCATCAAGCTTTCGACGTTTCTGTTTATTTACTTGAGCATATGCCACACAACCAAAAACACGGATATGATTTAAATTTGGGCACTTACCAAACCAAAGTTCGTATGGGGTAACATCAACAGCAGCAGACAACAAACGGTTTTGAATATAGTTGGCATTATTTACAGCTTCAGCCCAATATTTTATTTCAAGATTTGCATCAAAAAGCATGCATCTTGCCATTTCCGTCAAACTACGATTTCGCCTTTCGGCAACCCCGTTTTGTTCAGGGGTGTAAGGTGCAGTCAGCTGATGTATTATCCCTTTTGATTTGAAGAAACGCTCCATTCTTTTGTTTACAAATTCTCCACCTCGATCCGTTCTTAAAATTTTCATGCGTTTTCCAAATTGATTTTCGCATTCATTCACAAATTCTTTTATTTTCTCAAACGCCTTATCTTTCGATGGGAGAAAATAAATTTTACAATATCTGCTGTAGTCATCAATCAGCGTCATAAAATAGCGATTTCCAGAAGGTGTTGTGCTTTGCATTGGTCCGCATAAATCGCAATGTACTAAATCCAAAATTCCACTCGACTTAGACTCCGATGCTTTTGGAAAAGATGATCTGGCCAATTTTGCCCTTAAACATACTTCACAGTCACTAATACAGGAACATTTCTTTATTTTGATACCTTCAACAAGATCCTTGTTTATTGTAGTGTTTATAGATTGTATATTTCGATGACCAAATCGTCTGTGCCATATATGTATACATTCCGAATTTTGCGATATCTTCATTGCGCTATGACACTGCTTCAGCACATACATATTGTTTTCAAGAACTGCCTTTGCAAATACATTTCCACCTTTAACTATTGTGCAACCACCAGCCTTGAACAAAATTTCATAATTTTCCACATCTAATTTCCGAACTGAGATTAAATTTCCGTCCAATTCCGGAACAAACAAAACATTTCTTACACGGATTTTGTTGCCTTCACAAAACAGCTCACAGTCTCCAATGCCGCTTGTTTTTAGCTCTGTCCCATTAGCCAAATATACAACATCATAATGGTTTTTATTCAGTGTAACAAAATAATTTTCCTCGCAACACATATGGCAAGTTGCAGCCGAATCAATATACCATTCTCTGTTAAGCCTTTTATTTTTCACACTAAAACAAGCATTTCTATCTTTACCACTTTGTACGACATTCGCCCTGTTATCATTTGATCGTTGTTTTTGTGAATTCCTGTTGGGGCAATTTCTTTTTATGTGACCTGGTCTTCCACATAAATAACATTTCGGCACAAATTTCTTCTTCTGTATCTTGAATGCAGATTCAACTTGTTGATCGGAACTAGTCTTCCTCTTGTATTCCATCAAAAGTTTTTCTTTCACTAAATCCAGCGAGAGATCAGCTTCAGGTCTCATTTCCAGTGATGAAATAACGTGACTATAGTCCTCTGATAGCGTACCCAACAAAAATGCAACAGCCTTATGATCCTCAACAGTTTCTCCTAAATCTCGCAATTTATCCACAATCGATAAAAATTCGCAGATGTGATCCTCCATAGTTTTACCAGCATCAAAACGCATAGATGACATTTGCCTAAGTAAACTAACTTTGTTGGTTATGTTTGCTTTTTCGTGATGTTTCTTTAAAGCGTCCCAAAACTCCTTTGCAGTTTTCAGTTGCTTTATGATTACTTTCTGTGACTCCTCCACAGCCAAACCAATAGCAGCCCTCGCTTTACCATCACGCACCAACCACTTAGCAGCATCATCACCAGTCAACGCAGGATTTGCACCTCTAACAACCACATCCCACAGCTCTCTTTCCAGCAGCAGCAATTCCATATTAAATTTCCAAATATGATAATTGCTATTTGATAGCTTAGGAAATTGTGTGTAATTCATTGTCATCTTTTTACTTTTCTTATAATTTACTCAAAAAACGATCACAAAGTTAACGCGATTATAGGCCCATAACCTGTTGTATATGTTGATAAAACGGAGTTCATTTATTGAGTGATAGAAGCAAAACTGCGCCAAATTTGGCATAATCTAAGTTTACATTGTTTGCACTAATACATACGTACAATTCAATTACAGGGTTGTTGCAATGATGAGTATTTAAACTTAACGTAAAACTAACGATGAGATCAATTCATATTCAAATACATTTCAACTATAAATTCATTATCCAACAATAATATCAAGTTTTTAACAATTTTAATTGGTTGCACCTGGAAACTTTTTCTTGTCGATAAGCCACTCATTTTTCATCGGTCAGCATCTTAATGTTTGCAAGAGTGTATCATCCAAAGACTTTAGTTTTCTGCAAAGACTTAAATTTAGTTACTTCTCTAGAATTTTGATTTAATTTTTCGTATTGACTTACAAATTATTATAAACTATTTGAAGCAGTTCCAGTTAATTGTCCAACATTTCTTCATCGGTCAGCTTTTTAATGTTTTTAAGAACGTAGAATCCATAATATTAGTTTTCGGCAAGAGACACATTTACTGACTTTCTTAAGATTTTATTTCATTTTTTATTTTCACCTACCTATTATTATAAAGTATTTGGAGTAATTTCAGTTATTTGTCTAAAATTTTCCAATTTTTTATTTCTTCCAATTGACCACGAACTTCGTTGCACAAAGAAGTATTAAAACCCATATGGTTTTTTTCGTTGCATTTTAGGGTAGTGTTTTGTCAAAGTTTTCTCATATTATCTTCAACACCTTTTCAAAGATTTCGTCAACATTTTGGCAAATTGGAAGTAATTCGCCAACAATTGAAGATGAGCTGTTTCAAGTCAAGTTGAATTTATGTTGAAAATTACATTTACCCTCAAACTGAAAAGTTGTTGCATTAGAAAAACGCTCATCTTGTGTTTATTGGGTAATTGTTCTAATGTTCTTTTTTATAAATGTTTCCATTCAATTAATTTTTTTTTGCCAGACAATTTGAAATTATAACTGCCGATGGCTTATGGAAATTATAACTGCCAATTTACTAATTTCGACCGCAAAACCGGTAATACCGGAATGCTGCAGTCATCTATACGGTTGTCATTTGTTTTCTCTGATTGTGCCAATAAACCATGGTTCAGCACCTGGCGGAGTGTAAAATTTGATCAATTTGTAAAAATTAGATAAGAAAACACAGGTGTAATCAAAAACTTGATAAAAGTGTAGTGACATAGTGTATTTTTGATTTTATGTTTTTACATTTCATCGTTCAAATTAACTTCCAGGGCTCAATTTTTAAGCAATGCAAAGGATTCCAAAATTGAATACTTTAATCCTATTACAGGCCTACGTAAAATTCACTGGAGATGGCCAAAAGTTGCACAATTTCCGGATCATAACTTGGAGATGCATACTACTTTTTTGCAAATCGTTTTTTTGCTGGCTACATTTGGCTCATTTAGCTCTAATATATGGGTAATAGTGCCTCCTCTATATCTTTTGTACACTGTCCATTTTTGTGTTATAACTTTCACTTTATTTAAAGTTGGATTAATTTTTTACTCTGTTAAGTACTTAAAGTTCATTTAATATTAACAGAGCTTGATAAGAAAGGAAAATGTTAATATTAATTTCAATGTTAACTATTCTGTCGGACATCCAGGCATTTGGATCAAAGAGAAAAAAATTAATTGTTTAAAATATTACTTTATTGAACGAATTTGTAAATATAAATGTATACGATTTAGATTATTTGTAGAATTCGTGTTCCTGTTCATCCTTTTTGATATTGTTTTTGTAACCTTTTTCAAAATCTTTGGAGAGCACAATGTATCGATTTTCTCTAACAGCATGCATACCAGCTTCTTGACAAATTGCGTTTATATCTGCTCCAGAAATTTTATCGGGTCGAGCTACGAACTCTTCCAAGTCTACATCTTCACTAAGGTTCATTTTAGAAGTAATGGTAGAAAATACCAAACGCTTTTGACGTCTGTCCGGTAGGGGGAATTCTATTTTTCTGTCCAAACGTCCTGGACGTAAAAGGGCCGGATCTAATGTGTCCGCACGATTTGTTGCCATTATAACTTTAACATTTGTTGTCTGGTCGAAGCCATCCATTTGATTTAGTAGCTCAAGAAGTATACGTTGCACTTCACGATCAGCGCCTGTTTGTGCATCAAAACGTTTTGTAGCAATTGCATCAATTTCGTCTATAAATATTATAGCTGGAGCATTTTCTTTAGCCAACCGGAAGACATCACGCACCATTCGGGGCCCCTCGCCAAGATACTTTTGCACGAATTCGGACCCAACGACTCTTATAAAAGATGCGGTAGTGTGATGTGCCACAGCCTTTGCCAACATAGTTTTACCACATCCGGGAGGACCATACATTAATACACCTCGTGGTGGATCAATACCTGGAATAACGCATATTTACAAATTATTTTTATTATTCAGGGTTTTTATATGTATTGCGTATATGCTTTAAAATAGTGGAATAGCTCTATTCAATTGATCAAGGCGTGTTTGCAGTTAACAGTAAGTACTTATTATGGTGATGCTCAAATTAAAATGTATTTGTATTAAAAACTGAATGACGATTGTGCATCGAACTTTCCCAATTTGTACAATTTAATACAAACACGTCCACTGCGTCTTAAAGATAAACTATGTATTGTTGGTGACTTGTACTACGAAATTCGTAATAGGTACCTATTACGGGAGTTTATTTACTAAAACACTTCTGTTCAGCTGGGCGATGTAATTAAAATCTTCATTGTTGCGGCAGAGAAATGAAAACACAACCTTGTTGAATAACTATCCAGCAAAAAAATTGAAAGTTATTCTAATGGCAGAACTTCAAAAGCACATCCAAAAATGTTTATTTTATTTAAAAATCATAAAAAATTATAAAAATAATTTATTTGGCAAAATATTACTAAATTTTTTAATTCACATCCAAAACAGCGAATTCGAATCACACCTTAGAAATTGATGCAAATTTAGAGCAACGACTGTTAAAACAAAAGCAAAGATTTTCCAAATTCAGCAAATATTTTTCGAAAGCAATGCCTCACATTGGAACAAATTTCTGTCACTTCTTTGATTTTATTTTGGTTCTACAATTTGGAAAGCTCCCTCTACAGTTATACTTTTTTCAAGACAAAGATAATAAAGGCAAAAGTTTTCCTGACCAAATCAATAATTTTCAAATTGGACTAATGCTAGTGTTATCTTCTGACAAATTTGGCAGCAAAAACTCACACAAAAATAACTTACCGATTTGTTTGTACAGTTCAAAGTGTGTAAGTGGTAATTCGACAGCTTCCCGAATCTCTTGTTTTTGCATATCCATACCACCGATATCGGCATAACTGACGTCAGGTTTTTCATCTGGCTGCAGCATGGATATAGAGCTGTCTGCTTCTGGAGGTAATACATCAACCAATGCATTACTATGTTTGTGTAAAGCAACTGAAGCAGATGGTTTCAACAATTCACGATCAATTGTAGAAAGAATACGAACGTAATAGTTTGAACCAGTAGTCGAGCCTACTATGCCTGTGTTTTGGTCCACTGCTTCTAAAAACTGTCCTATGACAAGTGGTACTGACTGAATGCGTTTTACCTCCTCTTGAGCATGAAGGTATTCCTTCTTCAAATTGCGCTGTTCATCTTTTATGTATTCCTCCTGGACTTCTAAAAACTCCAAAGTTTTTTGTAATTTCTAAACGAAAGATAAATACTTTAGATTGTAAACCTAGTAGCATATTATGGTTTTTAAACCTTATAGCGCACGTAAAGGTCATCAACATCCAATTCATCAAGCGAACTGTGGGCATCTTTCAACTTGAAGTCAAACATCTCCTCCTTTAATGAAAATAAAATTAATTAGAATATTACAACATAAATGATTTTTGTATTCCACAACCTTTTCCGGCATTAGAGTCTCCATATTTCCTTCCAAATAATTTAAACAAACAGATTATTGAACAGGAATTTGCGATGACTTCGTAAAATAATTTGTAGTCGATCCTCTTCTTCTTTTTCGAATGAATGACTAGTTAATTTCTATACAAAGTGCACATAGAAAAGCCAACAAATCCTTCAAAACAAGTTCGAAAATATAAAAAACACACGGGTAGTGTATCGACGACATATTGATGTTGTGGGACATTCTGTCACACAATAGCTCTGTTCGTATGTACATTAATTGGAAATATATTTAATAAAAAAGTTAGGAAAAAGCTCGTATACGCCAGGACAATATTCATGCAAATATTGCACAGTTTAAATAGTAGAACTCTAAGAGTAGATTACAACCATATTTTACAGACAATCTGCCTCCATCGAGAATAAAAACACCCCTGCCAACATTTTTTGAATTTGGGGGCGCTTCTGAGAATCCCCAGTACGTCGAAAACAATCATATACGATATCAAAAACTCGTCGGAAAAGCGCCGTCACTATTGAGAAGTTGTACCACGCCAAGTTACTACAAAAAGGTTTCGCATGAGTGCAATTATTAGGTACCTTTATAGATCAATTTAGAACGATGCCAATAAGAGACCCTCCAAACAATCAGAAAAAGCACATTTTAAGATAGTGGTAAAAGAATCATTGTGGTCGAGTAAAACACGTTTGTTTAGATATTTATTAATTTGATTAATCATTTACAAATTCTTAAAAATATAACATTTATACCACTATCACATCACATTTAACATAATTTTTTGCATTAATGATGATGTAGAGTTACAAGTAGCGAGTTACATGTTCCAGCGTCTATCATAAATTAATAAAATAAATAGTGATGGCAAAATACTTTCATGCGAATAGTGATGGCAAAATACTACCACAGTTGGCGATTGTTGCATATGTTGGCCACAATATAAGTTATGTCCGCCTGCATAACCGATCGACAACACATTTGTCGATTATTTAGTTATCGCCGACAATTCGTACCGATCCGGACGGAATGTCTGTCTTCGAACATAACTTCTAGTGTGGCCAATATCGGGGATATGTTCGACACCAGCACTTCGTCCGTATAAACTTATTGTCTGAAGGACGCATTACAGACATTACGCATACGTGCTTAATACGCCGACAATTCGTATCGATCCGGACGGAATGTCTGTCTTCGAACATAACTTCTAATGTGGCCAATATCGGGGATCTATTCGACACCAGCAATTCGTCCGTATAAACTTATTGCCTAAAGGACGCATTACAGACATTACGCATAATGCGCTTTACAGACTATCAGTTATTCCGGACGGAATGTCGGTGTTTGTAAAGAATCTTACAGTGTGTCGGATCGATACGACTTGTCGGCGATGACTAAATAATCGGTAAATGTGTTATCGATCCCATAAACATGCAGCAGTATCGATTATGCCTTCGGACTTAACTTATATTGTGCACAATGTATGGGATATGTTCGACACGAGCACTGTCGTCCGGAATAACTGATAGTCTGTAAAGCGCATAACGTGCATAATACGCTCCAACTTAGGTATGTATATTATTGTACACATGTAAGCTGGTATGAAAGTACATAAATTTGCATCGCTGCGGTTAATTTCGAGTATAAACATAAACAAAAAACCTAAATGTACTGAAAAATACAATTATAAAAGCATATTATCAATGTGCTAGGAAACAATGATTAAATTATCATATAAGTGGTGTTTATTTTGCGTTTTTCTTTTGTACGTAAACGCAAAGTGCCCTGATAAATGCGTTTGCCGAAATGCTGCTCCAAATACAACTTCTACTTGGAGTTTGCGAGTTTCATGCAGTGAAAAAAACCTTATTTGGCAAAATCTGGATTTTGGAGATGACATAGTTAATGTGGTAACATTGTGAGTATTCTTATAATGTGACACATCGAAAGGAAGATATCTCTCGATCTATACATTTCGGTCGATGGATTATTGGTCAGTAGCCCTTGGGTGACCAATAATCCATAAAAGCAGCCATTACTTTGATGTTGCGACCATAAAACACGATTCTTTCTTTCAGAGACTTAAGCAAAAATGGTTTATCTACATTTGAAAAAGAGTTCTTTCGCAATATGACAGAACTGAAGCGTCTGGATTTATCAGGAAACATACTCAAGACTATAGACAAAAGTACTTTCGGTGATGCCTTTGAAAATCTGGAGAGACTGCGTTTGAACAACAATTCGATAGCCCACATATATCCGGGATCATTTGATCATTTAATAAATCTTAAACAGTTGTATGTACCATTTACCCTATCTACCCTTTTATAGATTATGAATCTTGTTTTTTCAAAAAAATCATCAGGGATATATCACATAATCCATTGCATTGTGATTGTGATTTAATATGGCTTGTGAGTTGGTCTAATAGCCGCTTTGTGAAATTGCAGCCACCACCTAAATGTGAATCGGAAGATTTCAAAGGTGTGCCGCTTAGGAGATTAGTTGTTGGCGTTGATTTATACTGCGAGTCACCCTTGCAACCTTTATTAGAATTTATTCCAAAAAATAATCAGGTAATTACAATTTTTACATAGTAGAAAGTAAAAAATACATTGTTATATTTTTTAGGTTGTCTTCGAAGGGGACGAACTAATACTAAAGTGTCGAGCTCCACGTGTTGCTATTGGCGGCCATAGGGAATCGGAGGATCTACCGACAAGAGCACATGTTTTTTGGGGTTGGTCGGATAAAATTCGTAGTAAAAACTCTACGGATGATGTTATTTACCACGATCCCCAAAAGGTTCTTAACGATGTTCATTTGGAAAGTAAGCATACCACCGACTCGGGAATTCTCGATTCCGTACTCCGTATAGCGAGTGTAAGGAGGAACCATACTGGTACATACGATTGTACGCTACGATCCCAACAGGCCAATATGTCGCACGCCATTGCTGTTATTGTTATTGCCAAAAATACGTTGTATTGTCCAGCGGTATATGTGAAAACGAATAAAGGGAGCTATCGTTGGCCCCAGACAGTTCGTGGTCAGACTGTAGAACAGGAATGTGCAGAAGAGTCAAACAATGGCCAAGTGGCAACTTATCATTGCGATGAAATGGGTAATTGGATTGATCTTAATACGCAGTCATGTTCATATGTTAGCCCTACCACAAGGCTTTTGGAACAGTTTGCTAAAATGGATTTAAATTTAAACCGAGCTAACGTACTTGAAATTGCCAGAAGTGTTCATAACTTTACCCACACTTCGAACAACTTACGTCGCATTCAGGATCCTATTGACTTGGAATTTGTGGCAAGAACTTTAGTTAAATATCTGGATTTTATTGGATATCAAAAAGAACTGGCCTATTTACTTTTGGATATAGTGTCTCAGCTTTTGACCTTGCCTTCCAAAACATTTTATGATGCCCAGAAAGAATTCGGAAGTGGGCTTAAATTACTGAAATGTGTGGAAATAGCATCAAGACAGACATCTATGGAATCACCAGCTCCAAACGAACATCTAACAAAGGAAGATTTAGTATCATTTCCTCGCAGTTTTTTTGTAGACTACTTCAAAGTTCGATCGGAATCATTTTCAGGAATTTCTTGTGTATGGTTACACTCGACCCAATCGTCACCATCCATATTTGAATGTAGCACTTCAAACGATTCGTTTCCCTCATTTGAACGTTATGTCGATGCAGCAATTGAGATACCAGTAAATTCTATATTTCATAATGGGTCAAAAGTATCAACATCAAGAAGTATTAAAATTATGGTAGCAGTATTTCGCAATGCAAATTTATTGCCACATTTATCAGATAATAATAGTATAATATTGTCATCGCCTATTATTGGGACGAAGATCGTTCCGGATGATCAGACGACAACAACATTTGAAGTTGTCGATATGGAGGATAAACACCAGATAATTGTCCTGCTACGTGTTCATCCTTATCATAATGAGAAAAGTGTACCCATACCTGCGTGGTGGGATTCCGATCGTAATCAATGGTCACCTACCATGTGTCAACAGTTATATCTCCATAGAGGATTGTTAATGTTTTCGTGCAAACGTTTAGGCTATTACGGATTGCTGCAACAGTCATTACATTTAAATGATTTCAAAAGCGATAATGCTGGGGCCCGTTTTCGATTCCTACCATATCCCATATATGTGGGGACCGCAGTGTTATTTGTATGTTTGGCCATTAACATAGTAACATTCGTCGTTTTTGGCCAGTCTATACTCATAAATCGCCAACAACGCCATACATTTATTAACACATGGCTAGCTTTATTGTCCTTATCCTTAGTTTTTACACTGGGAATATATCAGACAGAGAGACAGGACAATTGCCGTTTGATAGGCATACTTATACATTATTTATCTCTTTGCATATTGTTGTGGCTATGTGTTAGCCTTAGTACCATGTACAAGCGGTTATCGAAAAATCATCGAGTAATTGATTCGGACATGCCAAAAGAACGTCTGAGGAAGCCAATCATGGGTATTTACCTTGTTGGTTGGGGTATTGCCATGATGATTTGTGGAATTAGTGGCGCTGTGAATATTAACGAATATGCCGCCTATTCATTTTGCTTTCTTCACAATCCATCGGCCCTAAATGCTATGCTAGTTCCTGGTGGAATACTCCTAATTTTTCTATTTATTCTATTTTTAACCATATACTATCAATTGAATCATAGAAACTCCGTTGCCAGTATAGTCCACAACAATCAGTTTTCGGATAACACTCAAGCCACTGAAAACATTGATATGGATTGGTTAGACTCGACACATGGAAACCAGACACGGCGTACTAATGGCACCACCAAATCACTTAACCTGGATCAATATACCAGTCTTACTCTCAGTAACACAGCACCAAGTAGCATTGTAGATGATTTTGAACGATCGAATCTGTCACATTTGAGAGCACATTTTCTCTTCCTAATATTGTTTGTGGTATCGTGGATGTCTGCAGCAGCATTCATTATGCACTCATCTCTGGAACAACGTGATGAGAGTAGCCATATGTATGCGCTCATCTATTCATTTTCTTCCTGCATTCTCGGAATATTTATCCTAGTATTTTTTACAATAACTAGAAATGATACACGTCGACAATGGGGTCAGAATCCCTGTTGTGGAAATGAGAACGTTGGTGACTCATACGAGGAGAAGGAACCATCACCGCCAATTGTGACTTATAAACCTTATGAGACGGCCGCCAATAATTCAGGAGCCTCTCGTTCAAACTCACAATGCTCCAAACATCGGACCAGCAATATTGATGCTACCCAACATCTACTGAGCTCAACATCCTCAGCTCCCCCTCCTCCTGCAACCATAATAAATAACCAACAAATAAGTATAGGAGGCTTGTCCCATGAAATACCTAGTGCCGAGATTTTCTATAACCCAAATCAAATTAATGTTGCCAGAAAATTTTTTAAAAAACAAAAGCGATTGGCAAAAAGGAACAATTTCGAATTGCAAAGACAAAAGGATCGGATCGAATGTGGAGGTACAGGTCATGGAGGAACTGATACATTCAGTGATGGCTCTTCAACCACTGGTGGTAATATATATTCGAGGCGGCATAATGCAATGACCTTATTATTAAGCAGCAGAGTTGGTAAAGTTAACAATACGAACATAAACTATAAACCAGATTATAAAGTCAGCTATAAATCAAATACAGCGCAACCAACGTTAAGCCCATTTGAGGAGGACAATTTTTTTGTGTCAACAGCAGTGACTCCATCGAGTAATAATCAAGATAGTACCATTCGTAAGCGTGGTACCATATTGGCAATGAATATATATACAAATATTCCGGAAACCATGGCACCACAACATGAGATACACAACGTGAAATCACGATCACTTAAACCTTTGGAGGAACATACTGAGGAAATGGATGAGATCGATAATAGTTCACACGATGACAATGTACCATTGTATGAGAATACGAAAATAAGTGTTGTAAAGCCCTCCACTAACAATATATTCAATACATCGTTGGATTCTACTCCGCCAACTGATGGGCCAGCAACTTCTACACCAAACAAAATATCGATATCATTGCCAAATGAGGATAACATGCAGTCACTCCTATTGGACCATGATGATAAAGCGGCGATGAATAGCTTGGGATTGCCAATGCCCTCACCTATTACAAACACAAACGTCAATGACCATTTGGTTAGCGATGATGACGACGAAGAAGAAGACAATCATCTAGCATTGGATCGTAACGAAATATATGTTTCCAATTCATTGCAAATAACTACCAGGGTTGATGTAGAAGATGACTTTGCATCGGTTCTTATTAGATGCAGTAGCCAGCCAAAGCATTCAAAATCTTTAAATAATTTAAATAGTGTTTTTGAGAATGTGAGTGGTGATAATTCGGGAATTATTGACATTGACAAACGAAATGCAAACTATGGATCAGAGCAAATTCTGGCCCAATCATCAAGTGGAACTCAACGTCGTTCCACTCTAACCAATGAGGAACAATGTGAGTCCAATCAATCAATATCACCACCACAAAAATATTTCGCCGAAACCCCAGGAGAGGCTGATGAAAGCGATTTAAATTATCAGCATTCTGAAATAAGCATACGAAGCCATGGCTTGTATGCCCCACAAGCAGACAACGATTTAACTTTGACAGATTTTCGTTACCAATCTTCCAATGCAAGTGAAAATGACATGGCTTTAAATGATTTCGATGATGAATTTTCTGTATTCGATACAAATAATTTCAGTCACGACCAACTAGACGGCAATGAAAATGAAGAAACAAATCAATCAGATACTTTGAACACTTCAATTGATGAATTGTATGAAGCCATAAAACGTAGACGAAGTCCTCCTGCAGACTCATGCGATAATATCGATATGCCAAAAAATACATGCCTTGAGGATACATTAACCGATTGTCAATCTCTGAAGACTGATACGATTGTCACTAATCGAAATCAACAAAATCCAGCTTTTGTAAAAGCTTTTCGCGAGAATCTCATAGACGACGACAGTAGTCAAAGCAGTGTTATTTCTTATATAGATCCAAAACTGACGAAAACTACAAATAGTTGAACATATATTGATATATACATATATTGTATATGTTTTTGAATATAGTCACTCGTCTCCATAGGCATGTTATAATTAAGATTGAACTGAAGTTAGAAATTTATATATATATATATATTTTTTTTTGTATCTAAGAATTTTTAACTTTTCTGTATAGTTCCCACACACATGTCATATTTTATATATAAATTACTCATTTCATAGATATTGCTTAAGATTGAAAAGTAGACTACAACGAATCACAATAGGATTGTTTTTATATTAACTAAGTATTTATAATTGTAAGATTTTTTAATAAATGTACAAAAAATTGCAAAAGTTCATAACTTAACAAAACAGAAATTATTGAATGAACTGCAAAAAACGATAACGATGACACATACATGTCTATTTGAGCGAATAGCATCAACTATTTCATGAGTGAGTGCACAACGGCATTTACATTAATCGCTTTCAAATCGGAATAAGTCTGACCAGTGCCAACAAATACAATCGGCTGACCAGTTATATATGTCATGGAAATGGCTGCACCCACTTTATCATCTATAGTATCGAATTTTGTCAGAACAATTCCATCAATAATGTGCGGATTTTCGTCAGATGAATAGTCGGCCAGTGATTGATTAAATTTAACAAGTTGATCCACTGCTTCATTTCCAACTAGAGCTTCACCAACAAAAAGTACCAAGTCGGGGTCATTTACTTTAATTAGCTTAGATAACGATCGCATTAATGGTTCATTGTCCTGCATACGCCCTGCAGTGTCTACTAACACCACATCAACGCGTGTGTCGTGGGCGAATTTAATTGCCTCCATGGCGATTCCAGCTGCATCCTTGCCATAACCCTTTTCATAAAGTTGAACCATTGTACGGCCACCATGTTTTTCGGCGGGATGAAGGGCATTCAGATGACGAGTGTGTGTACGCAGTTGTTCCACAGCACCCGCACGAAAGGTATCGCAAGCTGCAATTAAAACACTGAAATCATTTTCTATCAACCAGAAACATATCTTGGCCAAATTTGTGGATTTTCCTACACCATTTACGCCACAAAATATTATAGTGTATGGTCTATTGCTTCGCTTGGCTTCTACAGCATCACGTATGATGTCAACACGTCTCTTTGGGGATAAAATTCGTACAAGAGACGCTGTTAATGCTTCCTTAACCATCGTCGCAACTGAATCAAATGTTCCAACACTTTTGCCTTCCAAACTTGTACAAACTGAATCACAGAGCTTATGTGCAATATCCGCCGCAACATTTTTCGAAATAAGGTGATCTCGCATTTTTTCTAAAGCTGGCTGGAGATCCTCTCGAGACAAGGTTTTTCCACCGACAAAACCCTTGAAATATGATAAAATGCCCGACTTCTTTTTATTGGGCCCAACAGATTGTTGTAAATTAGACATGCTTTCGTCGTCGGGATCACTATCGTGATCACTTTCAACCTCCAAATCTCGTATGCGTCCATGCATTGTACCAACAATCTGTAAAATTATACTATGTATAATATTCTTTGTATTTTAAAATTCTACATTTTACTTACATTATTCTGGATGTTTCTGTATTGTACATCTTCTGGATTATCTTTAGATCTGTCTAACGTGACGGCGTCCTTTGAATTCCCTCCTAACTCCCATACCCTTGGTTTTTTGCCTGCCTTTTCTTTTTCCGATTTGTTTTTGCTCTCTGGAGGACTTTTCTTTCCAGTTATTTTCCCCATCATTTTCCTACGATTTTCCATTATAACATCTGCGTTAGAAATTCCAGTGTCTACAGTTGGCTTAGGGCTCTCCATAATATTCACTTTTTTACTCTGCTCCTTTTGCTTGTTGTCGTTTGGTGTTTCAATAAGAGAAGCCACAGTTTTTTTGGACTTGAGAGACTCATTGAAAGATCGCATAGCTTTTGGTGCTTTGCTAGTTTGTTTGGCAGAATTTTCTGCAGTGGCCAGGGAAGTTCGGAATTCGCGATCGAAATCATATTTTGCGGAAAACCGTTGGGATGATGTTAGTAAATCTCCAAACTTTTCCTTAAAAGCCACTTGTAAATCACTTAGGAAGCTTTCCACATAAGTTAATTTAATAACCTTTTGGTAAACAACTGCGTAGACCAGATCAAGTTCATTATCTAGTTTGAATTGCAACGCAAGGTTGTCCTCCTCATAGTATTTGGATTCCGTGCTTCGTTCCTATGTTTAATAAAAATTAGCAATGCATGTAATTTCTTTTATACGTCGTTTGACCCACCTCTAGTATAACGCTCTTGATGAGGTTATTTATGCACGGAGTTACATTTTCGCCAGTGGAATTGCAATTCCATAGGACTATTCCGCCTTTACTAAAAACGACCACAAAATCTAACATTCCTCTTATATTTTTGTCAAATAGTAAGTGACTTGTACACGTCACAATGTTGTTGTCGTGAATATAATGGATGTAGGAGCTAGTGTTGGGAAAGTAAAGAGTATTTGATTACAAGTACTCGTTACTGACTAATTTTTTGAGTACTCAATATCTTCAATACAATCCCAATAAACACAACTCTTGAAAAATGGTACAATTCAAATCCCTGCCAAAATTTTTTGAATTTGACGGCGCATCTGAGAATCCCCACCACGTCGAAAACAATCGTATATGACATCCAAAACTCATCGGAAAAGCGCCGTCACTATTAAGAAGTTGTACCACGCCAAGTTACTACAAAAAAGTATCGCATAAGTGCAATTATTAGGTGCCTTTTTAGATAAATTTAGAACGACACCAATAAGAGCCCCTTCAAACAATCAGAAAAAGTGCATTTTAAGATAGTTGTAAAAGAATCATTGTGGTCAAGTAAAACACGATTTATAAATTCTCATAAATATAACTATGTTCAGTACTACATACTGAGTACTATGTTCAGTTTTCAAGCTGAAAACCAGCTTGTTTTCACGGTTACTTTTTCAAATTAATTAAATTATAAATATAAAATGGTTCACAATCAATTCCTTAGATGTTTTCCATTCATTATTTCACAAGTCTTTATAAAAATATAATCGTCGTCATACAGATTTTTGTACTTTAATTTTTGTGTTTTGGTGAAAAATACGAACATAGTACTCACCTTAAACTCGAACTTAATACCCACCTTTAAGGTGAGTGCTATGTTCGATTTTTTCACCAAAACACTAAATTAAAAGTACAAATATATTTACCCTGCCAGCATTTCAAAGTTCCATTTCATCCTCATCGCTACCACAGACTCGTAAATGTCACCACAACCATCGCGAACTGTGATGGGGGAAGCATATCAAAAAGTACAAAATGTACATGAAAGTATTTTGCCATCACTACTGTTAGAAGAGCCATTTTATTTTTTGTGAAACGCCAAGCGCAACCAGCTTGTTATATTTTATTTAAATAAAAACGAAAATAATGTTCTGAAAACATAGATATTACGCTTAAAATTGTGAAAGGTATATGGTGAACAATTTTCGACTTTCCAAATAGAATAAAGTGATCGTTTTTCAAATATTTTTCCAGGCACGCTGTCTCCATCGAAAATAAACAAACTGGCTGATAGACGCTGCAATATGTAAATTGCTACTTAAAACTCAACATCATTGTTTTATTAATGCAAAAAATGATGTTAAATGTGATGAGATAAACCGAAAAATGTTATATTTATAAGAAATTATAAATGTTTAATCAAATCAATAAACATCTACACAATCGTGTTTTACTTGACCACAATGATTCTTCTACAATTACTTTAAAATGCACTTTTTCTGATAGTTTGCAGGGGTTCTTATTGGCGTCCTTCGAAATTGATCTAAATAGGCACCTAATAATTGCACTGATGAGAAACTTTTTCGTAGTAACTTGGCGTGGTACAACTTCTCAATAGTGACGGCGCTTTTCCGACGAGTTTTTGATGTCGTATATGATTGTTTTCGACGTAGTGGGGATTCTCAGAAGCGCCCCCAAATTCAAAAAATGTTGGCAGGGATATTATAAAATATTATTTAAAGTTTTATTAATATTTTTATTTATTAATATGTTTAATGTTCTTTGTTGAGAACGCGATTTTCTCAAATTGATTATTACCCTAATCCTTTGAAAAATATTGGAAAATTTTTGGAATTTTAGCATTTTTCAAGCGTTTGCGTTTGTTGTGTATAAATAATGCACTTTACAGACTATCAGTTATTCCGGACGGAATGTCGGTGTTTGTAAAGAATCTTGCAGTGTGTCGTATCGATACGACTTGTCGGCGATGACTAAATAATCGGTAAATGTGTTATCGATCCCATAAACATGCAGCAGTATCGATTATGCCTTCGGACTTAACTTATAATGTGCACAATATATGGGATATGTTCGACACGAGCCCTGTCGTCCGGAATAACTGATAATCTGTAAAGCGCATAACAGGCAACCTTGTTACAAGATAAATCGTACAAATAATATATTCATGATTGGAAATCTGCGGACGGCGTAAAATAATGGAATGGTCGGCTTTGTTCTTTGCTCGGATAGTCGACAATTGACGAAGGTTTTCGAGTACATAAATTCTCACTCAGAGATGGAAAAATAAAATATATTAAAAAATAATAAAGTATTTAACACTTTTAACAGTGGAGAGCACATGCAATAACAAAAAGTCTTCATAAAAATGAATTAAATTAAAAAGTGGGCGCTAGCCCTTAGAAAAACACTCGCAAGGAACTTTTGTTGAAGTCTTATTGTCGTGTTCGACTCGCCGCAACCTCTATAGTTTATAAAAATAATAGCTTAAAAATACATTAAAACACAAATACGTGCGGTGCAGATAAATCATATTAAATAGATTTTCGTGAGCTTTATACCAGGTCGATTTAAGCTTGAAGTGAATATTTAAAAAAAAAAAAATACTTGAAGTAGCTTACTCGCTCACACATTATCTCCTTTCTGAAAATGGGATGCGCCCTGCGTCCATTTGTCACGCCAAATAGTAATATACACTTAAACAGATTTGGTGAAGACAAACAATTTGAAATTTAGAAAAAATTGCAATATTTGGAGAAAACGATACATTAATGTACATAATAAATGTGAATAATCGCCAATTTTCCAATAAGATAAAATACAAGTGCATTACAAATTTCGTGAAATGATGCGGGACAAAAATGTATAATTATGTTGGTTGCTATAGCTGTTACTGCTTGGTTGTCACTTGGTTCCAATTCGGTTTTGGGAACAATAATTCTTGAAAAGGCAAAATTAGCCGTAAAGAACTTGAGTACGACTCTTGGTTTATGTATTAGTACCTCGCCATAAAATCATCCTGTGTGTCCTGTGCCAGTCTCTTGGTGCTGCTTGTGTGTGTAAGTTACTTCGGTTGTGTATTGCAAATACATTTTCAGTTTTCTATTGGTTTTGTTTACTTATATGTCGGATTAAAAAATAATATAAAAATATAACTCCTAAAAAAAATATATTTAGATTATTGCGGAATTTGTTTCCTTTTCATAATAAAATACCTCGGGCGTAGTATTTGGCAGCTTCTTAGAACCAATTTTGGTTAAAAAGAAAAATGTTTGGTATCTGCAAAAAAGTAATTTAGAACCATTGTATTGTAATGCTGTTCGTAAAGTACAAATTAGGAATGCATGAAATGTTGCTTCCAAATATTGCATAGATATTGGACCATTGGTAGATATTGAGTATAATATTAGCAATATCATGAAATCGAGCGATTGTTTTTATCATGCCTTTAATGGCGAATGAATCGAAAAATTCTGGTTCAGTAGCACGGTGGACTGAATAGTCTAAGTGAGCCTGAATCAAATCGGGCTGCCACTTTAACCTAACCTAGTGTTTCAAAGCAATGTATGCTATCTGGCGAAAGAAAGGTTTCCAGAATACTATATGTTCCGCAAATTTTGTCGTAGAACTATTTTTCTTTCTCAAAACTTTCTGTGTGAATACCAATAATTCATAAAATAGATTGTATTTGATCAGTGACTATCAAAAACTTGCGATCTTAAATACGATGCACCATTTTCTTCGATAGTACAATAATATTTCTCAAAGGACACATTGGGTTTATTTTGATCGCATGTTATTTACTGAGCATAAAATGCACTTGTTTCCGCAGTGGTTTGTATTAGCGTGTGTGTTTTAATCCCTTTTTTGTTTTAAAATAGCAAAGCAAACTTTAAATATCTTCACGGTTACTTTTTTGAATCAATTAATTTGGAAATGTAAAATGTTTCGCAATTAACGCTTTGAATCTTTTCCATACATAATTTGACAAAACTTGATAAAAATAGAGTCGCCTTCATATATTTTTTGTAGTTTTAAATTAGTGTTGTGATGAAAAAACTGAACATAATACTCACCATTATTCAAAAAATATTTTCTTATATATTTGGCACATATACACCATGTACACTCTATGACTATCAAAAACTTGGGATCTTAGAAACGATGCAGCATTTTCTTCGATAATACAAATATATTTCTCCAAGGATACATTGGTTTTACTTTGATCGTATGTTATGCACTGAACATAAAATCCAATTGTTTCCGCAGTGGTAATTGTCATTTGCAATAGGGTGGTGAATGAGTTTGGTTTAAGCTTTTTTTTTAATTAAAACGTAGAGAAGGTATATGACCTGAAACACGTTTCAAGAGCAAAATGTTATTTTTGGACGGCGAAAATCTAACATGTTTATCGCAACCATGTTATTTAATGGAAAATTATATATCTGTTATGCATTATGTTCCATGTGTACGGTTCAAAAATAATATTTTTCTCATAATACATGGGTGGGGTGACCATTTCCTAATCAGTTTTTATATTCGATTCATCGTTTTTTTCATCAATTTTTCCGATTGTATCATATTAAATGGGAGAACAAAGATAGTGATGATTTAATAAGTATTCAGCTTTGATTGGATTTCTATATGATTTGGATATTTAATGGCAACTTCAGTGCCGAATGTGCTGTCGAGCCACCATCCAAAAGGGTTGCCGCAATTCTAGATGAGGCAATTGCCAGTACAATATTTTGTTGTGAACGTATACTTGCCAAAATTAATGAAATCAGAAAAGTTTTGCCAGTACCTCCGGGCGCATCTAGGAAATAAAATCCTCCGCTTTGGTTTGTAATCGCATGCATAATTGTGTCATACGCAATACGTTGTTCTGGAACCAATTTCAGAAAATTCGTTTGAACAAATGTAACCAAATCGTCAATATTGAAGTGTGTTTCTCGTTGCAAATCACGATCGAAAAGTTCGTTTGCAGATCTATTCGGCGCATCCATTCCTAATTGTAACAGTGATTTGTTAGCGATTGTCAAGCATATGTCCTCAATAGAAACCAATGCCTTATTATAAATGTTTGATGAAAACTGAGTGTTATGATTTTGATTCGTTGCAAAAATATTACCTTTAGCATCTTTGTCCAATCCCATGTTTGCAGCAAAAGTTCGAAAATTTACAACAAACCGATAAACCAAATTTTGTTGAAATACCGTTAATAGGAGCAGAATTAATTGAGTTTTTATTATTAATTTGTATAAGAGGTTCCACGCCCCTTTGTACAATCCCGCCCATATTTGCAGCATAACTTCGAAAATTCATACCAAAGCGACAAACAAAATTTTGTTGAAATACAGGCAATAGGAAGCGAAATAATTGAGTTTTTATTTGCGATTTGTATAGGAGGTACAACGCCCCTTTGTCCGAGCAAATATTTTTTGAGCCATAAACCACCTCGGACGTCCTGAGAAGAGCGCATCGAGGAAATACAAACACACATTCATTTATATATATAGATTAACAGCCAACTGCCTAAAAAAATTGAGAATAACAATTCAAAAATTACCGAGAAGTATTTATTTTTATCATTAAAAGTTAGTCATTATAACTCACCGCAATGTAATGCAACGTGTAATGACAGCTTTACTCCTGGTAATGCCAATTGTAATGAGATGTGGTTACCTAGATTTTGCTGGGATAGTACCCACCTTAACTTGGCAAATGTTTTCATTTAACGATTTTTTTATAGCTTCATAAATCGATTTGGTAAGAGATTTTGTACTTAATTGAGTTCAAATTCAGCATTGCTATATTTTTCTCGTATGAAATGGTACTTAAAATTAATGTGTTTAGATCGTTTATGGTACTCAGAATACTTAATTAATTTAATTGTACTCTGGTTGTCTAGCAATAGATAATTTTCTTACAGTTCTTTTGATATTTATTTCATAAATCGCTTTGTCCATAATATTTGTTTCACAGCCTCGGTGGCCGCAATCATGCCGGATGTTGATTTTCGTTCATCAATATCACCTGCAAAATCTAAGTCTGAATAAGCTTTAAGATTCCATTCATCGCTTCTTGAGTAAAGTAATCCAAAACGTGTTGTTCATTTCAAATATCTTAATATAAGTTTGGCGCCATTTATATGTATTTTTGACGGATTTTGCATGTATCTGCTTAAGTATTGCACGGCATACGCAAGATCTGGGCGACTTATAATTGATAGATATATGAAAGATCTTATTCATCAGATTATACATCAGATCTTATACATCAGGATATACATCATTAACTTTCTCTTGGAAACTGTTCTTTACCAATCCTGTTTCCATGCGTGTTGAAACACTATTACAGTTTGCCATAGTAAATTTTTCCAAAACCTTCAGTGTATTGTTTTTAATAAAGAAAAATTGAACCATTTTCTAAAATTTTAATTAGAAATCCAAGAAATTTGTCTATCCAACATTCTTTTATTTCAAATTTTATCTTCAAATGTGTTAGTAGTTCATTAGATAGTTGTTCATTATTGTATACTGATATTCCACCGTCGACGTACATTGTGATTATAATGTTGGATTCTTCTACATTTTTTGATAAACACGTAAGAGTCCACAGCACTTGCTTTCATTCCAAAATCGCTTATTATGGTGCAAAATGTTTCATTAAATAACCTTGGAGCTTGCTTTAATCCATATAAGCTGCGTTTAAGCATACAAACTTTGTATGTTCACGTATCCTGGAAGCTGGCTCATAAAAATAAAGTTTCTTCATATGCCCATGGTTCTCTCCTATTACAGATAGAAATATTAAATTTATACTTATCTTCTTCTTTGGCTTCTGTCGCAAATTATATCTTGTACATTCGGCAATAGAGTATTTACGTTTATGCTTCAGTAAATAAATCACTCCTGTTTTCATCAGCTTCAGTCATGTCTTCAGATCTTCCATTTCCAATATCCAAATTTTGTTCCTCATCTTGACGAAACTGTCTCTCTTGATCCGTAATACTTGGCCTTATTTCTTCATAATGTTCCATATGTTAGTTATTTTTACCTCATCTATGAGGTTCTCAGTTTATTCTTTCTCAATTGACAAATCCATTTCATTGCAAAACATCACGCCTCTATAAATTCCAATATGTCTCTCCTTTGCAATGTATATATGTATGCAATTTTCCTTGTCTGTGGATTGATTTTCCGAATCTGCTACAAAATTGTAACTCTTCTTCATATTCAATTCAAAAAGATTGTCGTTGCCTCAATAAACTCGAAAACTTCCATGTTTGATTGTATTTGATATATTTTATCCGTGGATGAGGTCGCGGAAATTAAATTTATCTTGAGATTTGAGACGAACAAAACTTTTAAGCAATTTTTTCTCTGTATCCTTGTTGCCCTTCTAATAAAACATCAATATTGCCTTATCAAAGTGCATCTAAAGTTGATCCGTCTCCAATTTCTTTGTTTTTTAGGACTCTTTAAAAAATCTAAAATTGGAAAACCATTTTCGATTTGATCTCATGTGCGCTATGATGCACCAGAATCTATTATCCACTTAACATTTATTTGGGAAGTGTTTGACCCAATATTGTCACGATTGGTACAAACATAAGCTGATTCGTTAAATTTTTTAAATTGCGCTTATCTTCCGCATATAACGTCGTAAGCACCTTAGTTATTACCAAAAACCTTGGAAGATGAAGATGGGAAAATGGCAGCAGGGTATCAAACCATTGACGGCGTTCGATGCAAACGTGTCGCTTATGATTTTTTGTTCCACAAATTAAACTAAGAATAAAAAGAAATTTATATCAGGGAATGACGTAGAACAATCGGTCAAAAGTTTCTCATTATTATTTACACAAAATTTAACATCATTTGTGAGTTTTTAACAAAAAATATTGCAAATAAAAAACAAGTAAGGAAAGTCTAAAGTCGGGCGGGGCCGACTATATTATACCCTGCACCACTTTGTAGATTTAAATTTTCGATACCATATCACATCTGTCAAGTGTGTTGGGTGCTATATATAAAGGTTTGTCCCAAATACATACATTTAAATATCACTCGATTTGGACAGAATTTGATAGACTTTTACAAAATCTATAGACTCAAAATTTAAATGATAGACTTTTACAAAATCTATAGACTCAAAATTTAAGATGGACTAGGGTGGAACACAATGTTAGTAAAAAATATGGGAAACATTTAAATCTGAAGCAATTTTAAGGAAACTTCGCAAAAGTTTAGTTATGATTTGTCGCTCGATGTATATGTATTAGAAGTTTAAGAAAATTAGAGTAATTTTTTCAACTTTTCGACTAAGCAGTGGCGATTTTACAAGGAAAATGTTGGTATTTTGACCATTTTTGTCGAAATCAGAAAAACATATATATGGGAGCTATATCTAAATCTGAACCGATTTCAACCTAATTTGGCACGCATAGCAACAATGCTAATTATACTCCCTGTGCAAAATTTCAACTAAATCGGAGCAAAAAATTAGCCTCTGTGGTCATATGAGTGTAAATCGGGCGAAAGCTATATATGGGAGCTATATCTAAATCTGAACCGATTTCAACCAATTTTGGCACGTATAGCTACAATGCTTATTCTACTCCCTGTGCAAAATTTCAATTAAATCGGAGTAAAAGATTGGCCTCTGTGGTCATATGAGTGTAAATCGGGCGAAAGCTATATATGGAAGCTATATCTAAATCTGAACCGATTTCCACCAAATTTGACACGCATAGCTATAATGCTAATTCTACTCCCTGTGCAAAATTTCAACTAAATCGGAGCAAAAAATTGGCCTCTGTGGACAAAGGAGTGTAAATCGGGCGAAAGCTATATATGGGGCTATATCTAGATCTGAACCGATTTGGATGATATTTTGCAAGTTTTTCGAGACTCATAAAATATTCGGATGTACGGAATTTGAGGAAGATCGGTTGATATACACGCCAATTATCACCAGATCGGTGAAAAATATATATGGCAGCTATATCTAAATCTGAACCGATTTTTTCCAAAATCAATAGGGATCGTCTTTGAGCCGAAACAGGACCCTATACCAAGTTTTAGGACAATCGGACTAAAACTGCGAGCTGTACTTTGCACACAAAAATACATCAACAGACAGACAGACGGACAGACAGACAGACAGACGGACATCGCTAAATCGACTCAGAATTTAATTCTAAGACGATCGGTATACTAAACGATGGGTCTCAGACTTTTCCTTCTTGGCGTTACATACAAATGCACAAACTTATTATACCCTGTACCACAGTAGTGGTGAAGGGTATAATGAACGAACGTGTATGTATCGAACACCGTAAATGCAACTTTTGATATGACGTCGCCCATTTTCCAATCTTCCTTTTCTATTGTTTTTGGTTATTACCAAATTTTCGGTAATAAATTCTTCAACCGCTCTGCAATATCTTCAATTCTTGCAATATGTGTTCCAATGTTATCTCCTGGTCTTTTTTGAATTTCATAAAACTGCTACTGTAACAAATGTACATCTTATTGACTTCCGTGAAATTTTGCCCTGCATTTATTTATCTATAGATGCAACTATTACCCTTTGCGCCTTGATATCTGCCACTCCCAGTTCTGCAAATTGTTATTGCCGTCCCCGTCACCAGCAGTCATAACCGGTTTCCTGTACAAACCATCTACAACCATGAAGATATCCATTGATTTCAGAACAATACATATCTGGAACTTTCAAAAAGACAAATTCTCAGTTCCATGTAATTTCCTTAGGTTAGGTGGCAGCCCGATGTATCAGGCTCACTTAGACTATTCAGTCCATTATGATACCACATGGGCGAACTTCTCTCTTATCTCTGAGTGCTGCCATGTTAATTCCATGTTAAGCTCAATGACAAGGGACCTCCTTTTTATAGCCTAGTCCGAACGGCGTTCCACATTGCAGTGAAACCACTGAGAGAAGCTTTGAAACCCTCAGAAATGTCACCAGCAGTAATGAGGTGGGATAATCCATCGCTGAACAACTTTTTGGTGTTCGGTTGAAGCTGTAATCGAACCCAATCAATGCAAGGCGGACATGCTAACCATTGCACCACCGTGTAATTTCCTTAATTTGAACTTTTCTTTTCAGCGACTTGACCAATTTACAAATGTTCAAAATATGTCAATAATTTTAAATAATTAGTAATTATTTTTTTTTTCTTTCTGAATTTAATTTCGAATTTAGTAGTGCCTCATTTGTATAAAATAGTTTTCTGTTTTTTGGTTCATGTTATTAATAAAAATAATTAAATTAGTAACATTTTCGTTGAGGGTAGTATGAAATAACTTTGAATGTAGTAATATTAATAGTACTACAGTAGGTAACGGATAAGCACATCTCATATAAGAAAAATCACATATAAGGAATTGTAGCAAAACCACCATTTCTTTTTTCTGTGTTTTGGTGCGAACAATTTTTCATATAAAAAAGCGTGTATAGGAAAGAACTTATAAAAGGACGAACCACACAGATCAAAATCCCATTATAAAAAGATTCTATAAGAATTTTTTATGTGCCGAGATTTTTAGTTTTGTTTATTTTATTATATTGAAGTGATTTAATATCCTTTGTTACTTTTTTTTTATTTTAAGATTGTTTTAAATCATAGCTAAGCAGTTAGCGAACTAGTGGTTTCACAAAAGGCTATAAAATCACATTTAAAAAGTACATATTGACTGAGTTTTTTAAGTTTAGTTTAATTTATTCTATTTTTTCAGATTGAAGTTATTAATTTTACCTTTTTGTAATAAAAATATTTTAAAACTATAAACGGAAATTTTGTTACTTCTTTCTAAAAGAGATTTTTGTGTAGTATATTCCTATAAGAAAGAAATTTCTTATATAAATGTAACAGGTTGGCTGATAAGTCCCCGGTCTAACAAAGAAAAACACATGGAACTGAGATCAAAATTCGTTTTTTATTATTCAACATAGTTCCCTTCAAGAGCGATACAACGATTATAACGACCTTCCAATTTTTTGATATCATTTTGGTAGTACTCCTTCGGTTTTGCCTCAAAATAGGCCTCAGTTTCGGCGATCACCTCTTCATTGCAGCCAAATTTTTTCCCTGCGAGCATCCTTTTGAGGTCTGAGAACAAGAAAAGTCGCTGGGGGCCAGATCTGGAGAATACGGTGGGTGGGGAAGCAATTCGAAGCCCAATTCATGAATTTTTGCCATCGTTCTCAATGACTTGTGGCACGGTGCGTTGTCTTGGTGGAACAACACTTTTTTCTTCTTCATATGGGGTGGTTTTGCCGCGATTTCGACCTTCAAACGCTCCAATAACGCCATATAATAGTCACTGTTGATGGTTTTTCCCTTCTCAAGATAATCGATAAAAATTATTCCATGCGCATCCCAAAAAACAGAGGCCATTACTTTGCCAGCGGACTTTTGAGTCTTTCCACGCTTCGGAGACGGTTCACCGGTCGCTGTCCACTCAGCCGAATGTCGATTGGACTCAGGATTGTAGTGGAGGAGCCATGTTTCATCCATTGTCAAATATCGACGGAAAACTCGGATGTATTACGAGTTAACAGCTGCAAACACCGCTCAGAATCATCAACATGTTGTTGGTTTTGGTCAAATGTGAGCTCGCGCGGCACCCATTTTGCACAGAGCTTCCGCATATCCAAATATTGATGAATGATATGACCAACACGTTCCTTTGATATCTTTAAGGCCTCTGCTATCTCGATCAACTTCATTTTACGGTCATTCAAAATCATTTTGTGGATTTTTTTGATGTTTTCGTCGGTAACCACCTCTTTCGGGCGTCCACTGCGTTCACCGTCCTCCGTGCTAATTTCACCATGCTTGAATTTTGCATACCAATCAATTATTATTGATTTCCCTGGGGCAGAGTCCGGAAACTCATTATCAAGCCAAGTTTTTGCTTCCACCGTAGTTTTCCCTTCAGAAAACAGTATTTTATCAAAACACGAAATTCCCTTTTTTCATTTTTTTCACAATAAGAAAAGTTGCTTCACAAAAGACGCACTATCTTACAAACTAATTGACTTACAGACGTCAAATTTTGACACGAATCATTTGAAGGTTGGTACTATATAAAAATAATATGCATTTAATACTGGCGACGCCATCTATGTGTCAGACCGGGGACTTATCAGCCAACCTGTTATATGCTTATAAGTTTTTTTTTCTTATATGCAATAATTGTTTATAAGAAAAATTGTATGTATGCATGTATGGAAATAAACACCATTAACATATTTACTTACCATAAAACTATACGTCATACTAATAACTGTTTTTTTTAGCTGTTTTCTCATGCAAGTTTATTATTTATATTATTATTAAATATTTTTTATTATTTTTATTTTCCCAATTCTGAATCATTATTTTAGCTTTATTTCATGCAATATTGTTATTTTTTGTCCAATTTTATTCACTATTTAAATGCTATTAATTTTAATTTAAAGACAAATGGATATAAATTTAATTCATAAATGTCAACATTTTTCTGTCATTTTCAGATGTTGCTGCCGAATGCGTTTTTATTTTGTAAGATTTTTACATTTAAATATAAAAAAAGACTAGAAACATGTCTCGATTCGGCCTACGTAGTGCATCTGATGGTCTTAAACAAATAGAGGAAAAACCAAATCGGAGAAAAATTTTCAATCCAGTGTCTTTGGCAATGAAAAAGACCACACAACAAAAAGATGCTAAATATGTGACGAATATTAAAGATGAAGCTTTAATTGATGATATAAAAATCGAAATAGACGATGTAGAAAAAATTTCGGATACGGTAGATGGACAGCCTAGTAATAAAAATATGAACGACTGCGATGATGATGACGACGATGATGACGGAGAAGTTGAGGATATATGCCAAAATTACGGTGGACAATTTCCATCGTCATTTAAAGGTAGTCTTATTTGCAGCCTACCTTTAGAGCGGATACACGATGTTCTACAAAAGCTAAATTTGACAAAAGATAAAAATTCAAAACCGACTGGCGAAAATGATGATGTCGACGAATCTTTGGATAATGATGATGAAGATGAAGACGATAGCAATACACCGAAACAGTCGACTTCTACAGTAAAAAATCTATGTTTATATTGCGATAAGAAGTTCGCATCTCATAAAATGCAATTGAAACATGTGGAAAAGTTTCATTGCTTGCAACAAGATCGTCGTTGCAGCGGACGCAACTCTCAGTTACAGCAAACACAAACGCCAAGAAAGCGTAAGCCAGCTCTGGGGTCCCAAATCTTTACCGGATGCACATTTTGCCCCAGAGCTAAAGGCTCTCCACAATCAGTCATGTTACCGGCTTCAGATTTGAGCGCTTTATTTTTGCATTTGTCCGACATTCATGCTGATAGATATTTTGGATGCAAAATTTGCATTATGCGATTCCAAAATATTGCGAAACTTTCCAAGCATATGGAAATTGTTCATAAAAGTTTGTCATTTGCCTTCGACGAGAATAGTAGCAAGTCAAAGGACAATGACACAGATTCTCCTGTATCAAACGAAAAGCCATTGGTTGGCGAGAGAAATAAAGTTTCATTAAGGCGACAACATCGATCTCAAAAGTTATTAGGTGCCACTACAAGTAATGTAGGTAGTAGTTCTACAATAACTCCTGGACAAATTACTACTCCCATTACACCAAATACATCGGTAATTGGTGCAGAAGAACCAATACTATCCCGCTTGGGCCTTACTCAAAATCGTTTACCGAATAATCGTAAAGGTGTGCGCTTACGTAGGGAGAAGTTAATTCCAGAAATGCTGCTGAAGTCCGAACAGAATCACCAGCCATCACCAAACTATTCTCACACTCTTACTACCTCTTCGTCATTGGCCTCTTCTACTTGTTCTCCAAAATTGCGTGGAAAATCATTAAAAACCGCCAGCGGTCTTTCTGGCGATCCTTCATCAGATGTGATTTTTCGTGTGCCGACCCGTAACGATATACTTTCATGTGTTTTTGATGATAATTTTTATAAGGAAGTCGTATCGAATGTGCGGAATAATTTACTTTTCCACTTAGATGGAAAAATAATGGGAAATACATTGCAATATCTTGATTCAACTACTATGCGCAATACAATTCAACCTCAAATACGTAGTACACTAGTTAAAAGTCCCATAGTTATAACGTCTGAAAGTGAGATCCATGCAGCAACAAGTTTGTCTGCAATAACCGCATTTCCCACGCTATTAACTGCTGAGCAATTTGGAGGAGATGGTAATTCCTCCAAAATTCGTCGACCGCATACGAAAAACTCTTGGAAGTGGAAATGGGACAGTGTTAAAAAGTTCAAATTGGTAAACGAAGGTGGAAAGATCGTAAAGAAAATGAAACATCCCATGTTAGGTTTGCGAGATCTATCCAAGTTGGATATGTGGACACAATTGACAATGCGACAAAAACATGAAATGCAATCTCAACAAACAAGCCAGGCCAATGACGACGATAACTGGTCAATCACAGAATTACCTAGTGACCCTTCACGTGAGGAAAAGCAGCGGCTTAATGACCAACTTAATATGATATTAGACATGCGTCTTCTTCCACACATAATATTGGAGCAAAATGAGCAAGCCATTATTAAGTTGGAAAACGACGAATTCGGTATAGGCTCTGCTCAACCAATCGCCGAAGATTCTGGGGACAATTTCATGGCACAAACGTTTGCCGATGAGAGCTTCCTTTCTATGTTAAATTTACTGCCAAGTGCCGAGTCTAGAAAGCAGCGCATGAATATTGTCCTTAGCGGTGAATGGGCTCGACCTAGATGCTATCTCTGCATGTGCTGCGGGGCAAAGTTTGAAAAATTAAAATCCTTGGAAGAGCACAAAATGTTTCGACACTCTCAGATACTTTCTACCCATTATGAGGTCGTGGGTCGCGAATTGTTGAATGGAAACCTACTTCGACATTTGTTCCTGCCTAAGAAAGCACTCAGTCGATATGCTAATGATATGGGGAGCAGTAATCTTATCTATACGGGGGCTGCTCGTAGGCTTTTTTGGCATAAGAATGAAACATTGGTTAGAGAAATTGCCAATAATGAAGAGTCCTCGGATAGTTTGCAATCCATGCTTAATAGTTGTACAACAAACTCTCTTAGTATTAAAAATAGCAGTAGCACAGAGGACTGTGAAGCTGATACAAAAATTACCCCACCGACAGCTTTGGGTTTAATAGCGAGTAACACTATTGTTGTTTCTCCTACGCACAGTATTCAGTCGAGCAGTTCATCCACTTCTAGTGTTGTAAAATCGAATATGAAGTTACAAAACACAACACAATCGCCAACTATAACCAACACGCATGTCAGTGGCAATAGCATCTATGGAGGCAATGGGTGCTCCAAATGTGGTCGCAAATGTAATGGTGTCCTCGATTTATATCGTCACATGCTCGATTGTTCTGGAGATTATGTTTGGTCATTGGCGAAAAAGCGGAAATATCGTTACTATTGTGGATCCAAAAAGCGTAGACCCTGCAATAAGCATAGTATATTAGAGTTAAGGAAAAATAAATCTACAATTAAGCCCACTGCGAAACTATCAAATGTCCCAAGCGAAAATACCGAAGACGGCCCAAACACATCGATCAATTTTACAAAATCGAAAACTTCCCCAAGGCCAAGACCCAGTGATGGTAAGTTCGGCTATGTAAATTCCATAAATATAATAAATGTGTGTAATAATGTTTTTTTTTTTCTTTTATCTAAATCTTTTAGCCGAGTCCATTAAAAAAATGTTGGAGAATCTACCCCCAAAACGAGTCTGCAAAAAAATATTTCCTGCTGTAAATAAAACAAAGAAAAATTTGAAACCTAAACTTTTGGCCAAACATAAAATTTACAATAGCCTTAGAAAGACTAGAGTTCGACAAATGTCTCAAGCCGCTAAGATATTATCTAAAACAAAGTCACAGCTACAAAAATCAAAACAGATGACAACTCGATCGGCCACAGCATTGTCCATTCCTACATCAAGCAAACGCAAAAATACTCAAAAGAAACCAGTTAAAATTTTATCGGGTAAAAATGGAAAATCTAAAGGCATAGAGAAACCTCCCAGCAGCCCAGTCGAGAAGGAAGAACATTTGAACGAAGTAAGGGTTAATATCAAAGTTGAGTCAATAAAACCATCATCGGAAGGATCTGATACTGTGGGTCAGGACAATCAATGTACAACGATTGAGACATCAAGCAATATGGAGAATTTGAATAAATCGCTACACGGAGATAATGATAACAATAAAGTATCTACGGAGGCTGGGACCAACAGTGTTGTCTTGCCAACAACCGTGGCATCTTCTTCTGGACCCTTTTTAGATACAAGTCAAAGTGAAGTGCAAATTATTCCGCCTATCGCAGACAACGATCAGTTAGAAATTGGAGGCAAGAAAGACATCAATACGACAAACCCTGCCGTATTACCAGTTGATTCAGACCGGAATGCATTAAATAGCAAGAACGTTAAGCGAAGTAAGAGAATAAGTGATTGTATTGCTATGCTAACGGGAAAACTAGAACAAAAACTAAAAACCGAACAAAATGTTTCCACTCCAAAAGTTGTTGGGGTAAAGTCAGATTTTAATCGTTCGGTACCTTCTAATATAACACAAAGAACACTTCCCAAACCATCGATACCTCCTGAAGTACTTCCTTTTCCAACTGCCACTACAATAACACCAGCCATACTACCCGTGTTGCCCGCAGCAATACCTCCGGCAATGCCTCACGTATTACAGTCATCTCCGCCATCACAAGTATTTCAAGATAAATTGCTACCTTCACCTATGATTTCCGATAAATTAGAGTGTCATTCGGCAGATAAAGCAACAGCGCTGAAGAAAACACCTAAACGAAAAGCAATTTCAAGACGTATTGTTAAAAATAATGCTATGAATGAAGCAGTAAGCCCTATTCGATCCGTAGAGTGCAATATTCCCCCATCGACCTCAAATACCATTGAAGTTTCGGCGATTCCCAAGGAAAACCTTCATCAAACTGTACTTCCTAAAAATGGCAACGAACAAATGAAGACTTTGCCGCAGACACAAAGTACAAAGGCCACGGATATTGCATTCATTCCGGTGGATGGAAAACTTGTCAAAACATTTCCATCTTCTGCCGTAGGGCCACCATTGCCTCCTATTTTGCCTTTAAATAGTCAGCAACATATCTCCAAAGTCCCATTATATATGCCAATGGAAAATTTGTGCGCACCACAAATTGCTACTATTCCATCATTGCCACTACCACTACCTATGCCAATACCACCTCCACCTTCAATACATGCGGAAAATATTGTACAACCGCCAGCAGGTGTTCACGCCATCACTGCTGGCCCTAGCGCATTAAGCCTATTACCACCGAGCGCGGCAATACCTCTGATAACAACTTTACCACCGGCGCATTTGCCAGGGCCTTCTCCCGTAGCACTGCCTTTAGCAAGTTTTAGTATACCTACTGTAACGGAACCCCTAAACTTATCGAGCTCATCGAAAAACTTGCAAAAACAAAGCCAAGACCTTTCATTCTCGAATCGCAATAAAGGCTGCGGCATTCCAGCGCGTCGTCAAACAATTTGTGGGTTTGAAGCGCGAAATTTTCTTATGTTTGATGAAATGGAACCACTTGATCTTTCCAAGAAACCCCGTCAAGAAAAGAATTCGCCATCGTCTGTTGCAACTGTTTTACCAAAGACTATTGATATGTCATCGATTTTGCTTTCTGGACAACAACCCAATTCTATAACTACAATACCAACCATGGATGGTTCTTCACATTTACCTATGCCAGTGCCACCGTTAACGCCAGAAGCTTTGCTAAACAAGCCGTTCTATTCAAACTTGGATTTGTTGAGAATACCGCAAGTAAGAAATCCCGTTGTAGGACAAAATACGCCTACAGTTTCGGAACCAACGCCACCGCCTCCACCTGTACCAGTCCCGCCAATTATTTCCGGTAACGTACCGATACCAAAACCCATCGCAAAAAAACGAAATAAACCCTGTATAATTACAACGACTGCAGCCACTATTATACCTGCTATTCCCATTGAAAATCAAGCCAATACATCTCAAACTGCGATAAAACCTAATGTGACCAAAGAACCCCCCATATTAGCGCACAAAAAAGAAGGCTCCTTAAAAGGGAAAAATACGCGTATGGACGAGGAAGTGATTAACCACATTGATGATGCTATCAATTCAGTTATAAATGCGGTCAAGGCTAGCATAGACAGCGAAGAAGCAGAAAAGTCAACCCAAGAACTGATCTCAACTTTGCCAACAAGCTTACCGAAGACAACGGACGATATGATGGTTAGTAAGGAATCTGTTGGTGAATTTAAATATCTCTCGGCAGCCAGGCGTAATGTGCGTTCCAAAACATTAGATTGCCGCCCGGCAGCATTGTGTAAACTGAATTCCACAACGACAAATTCTGGTAATCAATTCAAAGAGGAAGTTGTTAAAACACAGCCCATTATTGCCAATGTTGTTACACAAGCGGTTCCGGATGATGCAAGTGGTGGTCATCACTTAGATTGTCCGCCTGCATTGAAAGAAAACAGTAACTTAAATGATTGTAGCATGCTTTCGCAGAATGTAAACAAAGTTGCATCAAATTCTATAAATGATATTCCGATAGTGAAACAAACTGAGCCACAGGAAATAGACAATAACATAGAATTGGTTACAAATATTATAAGTGACAAAATAACAACCCCTAAGAACATAGTCCAGGGAACTTTGGTTGAAGTGGATGATGTAGCACCCCAAACTATTACCTCGGTAGTAGAACGAAATGAATGTACTAAAGTTCCGGATATGGGTGTTTTAGTGGAATCAGACGCACAAGTTACAAATCCCCCTCCAGCTACCAATAGTATTTTGGACTTGGAGCAAATGAGTAATAACAACAATACATCCTCAGGCTTCCATAGCTCTGCGCAATCGGATCATCAAACATCTGTTATGTCTGCAACTACAACATCCGCATCAACATCGATGGTGGTGATGGACACAAAGAAGAAACAAAGACGCCGCCGGAAAAACGAATTAGCTGCCATAGTAGCTGACCAGCTTTTGGAGAGTTTTAAACTTGATAAGGCTCGACGAGACAATTTAAAGAAATTGGAAAATTTGGCATATGAGAAAAGCGAAGATCTTCTTTTAACTGGAATGCTCCTTATGTCCAGTACAAAAAGAAACGTGACATCTTCTTCAACTACTAATAATTCTCCGGCTACAGCTGCACCGGTCACCACCGATAACAACGAAAATAGCGGCAAACGCTCTAGTAAATCGCAAACTAATTCCCAAATATCAAAACCGACTAATGCCTCCACATCAGCGGAAAACAAACTGCCTCCTAGCAAGAATGAAGAAACAGATAAAGCTGTTGCTGAAAACTTAGAAGTCAGTGATGGCAAGAAAAACAATAAACGGAGGCAATGTCGTCGCAGAGGAAAAACGCTCGATAATGAAAACATTAGTAAGTTAAAGTCATCACTAGAATCATTTTCAATAGATATTGAACGGCAGCTCTCGGAGTATGAAGCGAAAAATGTCAATGTCTTCAAAAACGTATCAGGGAATGATGTTTCCAAAACCCAAACCAATTCGAAATCACAATTATCGTCGAATACAAAAAGCAGCGTAATTCTCAGGCCTAGCATTCTCTCAATGACGCTAGAGGCAAGCGCAAATATCGATAATGCACAAACGGGCAAGTCTATCGCTCCAGCAGTCGTTACAACTGAGTCAAATAAAACTGTAATATCTAGTCGAGATCCCCGTCTGAATAAGAATATTCATAAGGAAGGAGAAAATAATTGTGAAAAATATGCTGAAAATAAAACCGCCACACCTTCACAAAAACCTTCAAAGAGTCCCGAGGAAATTGGAGATCTTGACGAAGATAACTATCTAACGGAAATTGCAAAAAATGTCAATGCCAAAATTATGTCAACAGAAAATGAAGAATTCGCATTCAAAGATGATGGATTCGAAATGGCCAATGACATGGGCATGGACGATTCCAATAGTAAATTCTCTAGACCGCCAACATCAATGAGTGTGCGAAGTGCTCCTAATTTTAATGACGACCGTTCCAATTTCGGTTCTGTATGCGATGAGAATACTAATACTGAAGTTATGGATATGGATTTGGATGATGAAATGAGTGTGTACACAAGTTACTCGCAAGATCTGGGACGTGGACGTGGGCGTAGAAGACGACGAAGACGTAGCATTTTGCTTACACGTAAACCTAAAAAGAGAGCTTCAAGTCGTGATCTTTCCTCTGAAAAAATCGAGTGCATTTTATGCAAAAAAGTATTTTACAGCGCAAATTCCTTGACGAAGCACAATATGACACTTGCTCATGTGTCGAAGGTTTCCGAACAAGAATATTTACTATCGAAGTCTCTCATCAATAGTTCAGTCAATTTGAATCAAAATAATACGCCTGGTACATTAGGCCCATATGCCAGAAGATCAACGAGACGAGCAACAATATCCGAACCACCCATGCATATGCAAACCGATGAACTTATTGTTTTCAATCCAATGCCTACTACATCGAATCAAGCATTATCAATGAATCAAACACACTTAACGCCTAATCCAACGCCCTTTAAACCTTTCATAAGCCATGAAGCACCAGTTGAAGGTAAAAAGGACATTCCATCCACTTCAGAAGTTGTTGAAACTCCAAAAGCTGTTCATACTCCACAAATAACCAAAGATATTCCAGATAATGATTACGGCGATGGTAACAACGTTAATGTCGTCAATGCACCGTTCAATGGCAATTCCCGCCTTAATCTTAATCCAGATGAACGATTATTCTTTGAGTGTTGTAATATTTTAAAAAGTGCCGAAACTCCACGCATTAATAATGCCATTGTACCCGAAGTAGTGGAAGAGTGCAATAACATCAATACCAACTACGACAATTATTCATTTAGAGCACAAGATAAGCCATCGCCAGTTCAAAATAATTCGTTACGATCCGGAGTCACACATGTAAATATGGACAATACCATAAGAAGTGGCGTTGGTATGACTCCAATTGGCAACGTAACAATTCCTCAAAATCAACAACCATCCCTGGATCAATCGACCTATACACCTAATTGCTATAACAGACCGATACAAGACAATAGGTAAGTGAAATTCTCAAATTTTAATTAAAAAAGTTTGAATATGGGCATTTGTCAAATTTATATATTTTTTAGCGTCCAATACTATATAGGATATGTGAACAGTTTTTCTTTATTTTTCAAGCGGTCGCGTGTACCACATGAAAGTATCAAAAATAAAATTTCTGTAGTACTTATAACGGGCAACACACCTGAACTGTAAATTTCTAAGAAATGGAGATAAATAACCGTTAAGTTAATTTAGATATAGTTATTTCATAATTCCATAGCAGCCCGATGTATCAGGCTCACTTAGACTATTCAGTCCATTGTGATACCACAGTGGTGAACTTCTCTCACTGAGTGCTGCCCGATTCCATGTTAAGCTCAATGACAAGGGACCTCCTTTTTGTAGCCGAGTCCGAACGGCGTTCCACATTCCAGTGAAACCACTTAGAGAAGCTTTGAAAGCCTCATAAATGTCACCAGCATTACTGAGGTGGGATAATCCACCGCTGAAAAACTTTTTGGTGTTCGGTCGTAGCAGGAATCGAACCCACGACCTTGTGTATGCAAGGCGGGCATGCTAACCATTGCACCACGGTTGCTCCCAAAAAAAAAAAATATTAAATTCTTATTTTCTTCACAAAGCCAAAATTGTGCTCATATCTGGCGAACATAGGGTATTTGTATGCAGTGAGGTACACATTGTAGATAGACGTTATCGGTTCAGGCTTTGATATAGCTTTGATATGTCCCCAATTTGACAAATATATATTGATATACAACTACGTGCGGCGAAAATTTTAAATTTTCTATAGAAATAAAATTTTGGCAAAATTTTCTATAGAAATAAAATTTTGACAAATTTATCTATAGAAATAATATTTTGACAAAAATTTCTGTAGAAACAAATTTTAGCAAAAATTTCTATAGAAATAAAATTTTGGAAAATTTTTTTATATAAATATAATTTTGGAAAATTCTTCAATAGAAATAAAATTTTGGCAAAATTTTCGATAGTATTTCTGGGTAAAATATTGTATAGAAATATAATTTTGACTAAAATTTCTATAGAAATACAAATTTGGCGAATTTTTCTATAGAAATACAATGTTGACAAAATTTTATATAGAAATAAAATATTGACAAAATTTTAGAAAACAGTCAAAACAAATGAAGATTGAGGAAGCACGCTCAAAATAAGTCAACTGCTCTCAAATCGATGATTTGACTTTGGCTAAGGAAAAGTGATATTCCTGAAAATTCGTTTAGGCAAAGTCGATTATCACCTTTTTTCGGGAGGTTCTATAAAAAAACTGCAAAAATAAATAAAATTTTGCAAAAATTTTATAAAAAAAACAAAAATTTGTTCAGCAATTTCAAAATAAGATAGATTTTTGGTAAAATTTTCTTCAAATGTTGGTAGATTATTTTGGCACGAGTGCCAACCTTGATTAGAGCTCGACCAGAGAAGAGAAAATACAAGAGGACGAAAAGTTCTCTTTTGCAAATAAAGCAAATGTCAACCGTATAGATGTCGCCCAAAACAAATGAAGATTGAGGAAGCACGCTCAAAATAAGTCAACTGCTCTCAAATCGATGATTTGACTTTGGCTAAGGAAAAGTGATATTCCTGTAAATTCGTTTAGGCAAAGCCGATTATCACCTTTTTTCGGGAGGTTCTATAAAAAAACTGCAAAAATAAATAAAATTTTGCAAAAATTTTATAAAAAAAAAAACAAAAATTTGATCAGCAATTTCAAAATAAGATAGATTTTTGGTAAAATTTTCTTCAAATGTTGGTAGATTATTTTGGCACGAGTGCCAGAGAGATCGACCAGAGAAGAGAAAATACAAGAGGACGAAAAGTTCTCTTTTGCAAAGAAAACAAATGTCAACCGTATAGATGTCGCACAATGGCCGCAGCGTTTTGGTATCACCAGCGTTGCGGTCGAAGCGCTGCTTTGATAAATTAGTTATAGAAATATTGGCAGTTATAATTTCAAATTGTCTGCAAAAAATTCAATAGAATGAAAACTTTTATAAAAATAACAGTTGTTGTTAAAAAGTAGGCTCCAAATCCTATTTTCCTTAAGTTTCGTAAAACCGACAGATATCAGAACTGGGTGACACTGAAGCAATCTGAACAATTGTTTGCAAGTCACGAACAATTGATCAGTGCGATTATCAATTTTTGGCTAAGCACCCATATTAGGGGAATAATAATATAAGAATGCCCTTGAGAGATTTGAGGCTGTCTATTGCCCTTTTCGATCAAACAAAAATTATTCTGTGTGAATTAGAAGAAGGCTCCCGCATGATTCACTTCAATTTCGAGAGATTTACGATATTTTCTAACCACGAGTGGGAAAAATAATAAAAAAGAATAAAGTCAATTATACAAATAATAGGATTGAAATTTGGATTTTAGCAGGACCGCTAATGTGAGGACAATTGAATTAATTGCATATGATTGCTTAATAATTTCAAATTTTTTGTAATAATCTCTTTTTTTTAGGAATGCGAGATCACCAACTTATTCTGCAATTTCCCATCTTTCTGCTGTAACTAATACAACATCTCGATTTAAAACTAAAGCAGCCATGAAAGGTTATGAGAATGTAAACATAGATTTGCTGCAACAACAAGAATCCAAATCTCGAACCATATGTAAATTAACGGAGTTGGCTGAAATAGCTTTGGGCAATGAAGATAAGCCGAATTCGCACGGTTTTTCGCCGATTCAGAACAGCAATGTACCCTCAAGGCCATTAGTACAGACTGCACCCTGCGCATCCAAAGTGGACACAGTGGCTATGGATGTTCCGGTGCGCATGAAAGGAGCAGTGAGGGCAGATTATCACTCATTGATTGCTGTCGACAATCAAAAGGAATCCAATATCCAATTGCCATCAAGGAATGAAAGAACGAAAAATAATGAAACACGTAGTTCGACATCATCTAAAACCATAATGCATTCCTCTATTATTAAGGCAGCTGTG
Organism: Haematobia irritans; assembly: GCF_050003625.1. Classification (NCBI taxonomy): domain Eukaryota; kingdom Metazoa; phylum Arthropoda; class Insecta; order Diptera; family Muscidae; genus Haematobia; species Haematobia irritans. The sequence goes on along the minus strand of NC_134399.1, from coordinate 37,622,454 downwards.
GAGGAACACCAGAAGACTCCAAGTTGTAATAAGATTATAATACCGGATAGACCATTCAAGAATATCGGACTGGAGGAAAAAGAAACCATAACCTTCCAAAAACCTAAAACCCCAGCAGTTAATTTGCTGACAGAAGATAATAACAGTGTATCCACCGGTAGCTTTTCAGATAGAGATGATTATGATTTCGGATCCTTAAGTTGCGACGAGGAAATAAGTGTTCGCGAAAGCAATGAAAAACATCCGAAGAACAATTCTTCCGAATCAAGTTCAGAGTCGAGCCGTGCCACTGCAAAAACATTTGAGAATAAATCATTAATCATGGGCAGAATATTCAAAAACGTTAGTACAAAAGCATCAGTCAAAAATAATGTTACACCAGCAGTAAAGGTAAAGAGTATAGGAATTCAAAAGGATCAGCCACCGGTACCAAAGGCAGACTTGAATCAACTCTTTGATGAGTTACGAGGTAATTCTGGCGTAGAGGGAAGTGTAAAAGAAAGACTTGGAAATAAGAATATAAACGAAAAGACAACAATAGTAGCAGGAAGTAGTCGCCAAACGTATAAACCAGCTCAAAGAGAAACGGCCAAGTCCATATTACCCGCCGCATCGCCACCAGCGATAGTTAGCTCAACAAAAGCAACCCCATTGAGTAACCCGAGGAGCAAAAGTAAAGTCCGTGAATCACGGGCGAAGGGAAAAATATCATCGAAAACTCCTAAAGATATCTCCAAGTTACAAACGGAACTAGGTATGAGTCCAGACGAAATAAAAAAATTAATAGACGAAGGACAACGGAAATCTAAACGTCGCTGTGCAACAAATCGTCCCAAAAAATTGATTGAAATGTGGAGCTCAGATGAATACGAGGAATTCCTCTCAACCAAAGATATTATTGCGTTAATAGAAGAAAAAGAACAAAAGGAAAAGCGCAAAAAACGCAAGAACAGTGTAAATATATCTTCCAATACTAGCGAAATAGGCAAAGAAAAAGATATAATAGACGTTACATCCAGCACTAAAGACTCGAAACGTAGAAATACTAGAAAATCAAATGTGACAGTAGAGCGAGTAGTAGGAAAGGGAAAAGCTAGTGTGGAAACAACGGTAAACAAATATACGAAAGCAAAATCAAGCGTTAGGAAGGACGATCTGCCGATGAGTACCCAAGCAACTCAAAGAGGAACTCTCAATGTCTTACCTGAAAAAACTGACCCCAAAAGTGCATCTATAGACAATTCGAAAACAAAATGTGATACATCCAGTACGAAGACAAAAGGAAAACTAGGAGCGACCAAGACTAAAAAAGAAGCGAAGCCGAAAACAAGAAAAGGAAAGACAGATAAACTTATTGCCGAGGATAACAATAATGATTCTGCTGAAGATAATGAGGAGGATTTCTCAATATCTGACCTAAAGAAAAAACAGGCCAACAAGAAAAATGCAACTAAGGCAAAACAAACCAAACCAGCTAGCATATCTGCCTCCACGATAATTTCTACAGAAAATTTGAAAGGAACAAAATCGTCAATGCACTCCTCACAATCGAATAAGAAGCGAACAACCGCAAACACCTCAACACCTACGGAATCCGCCAAATCCCAAAAATCACAACCAGCAGCAAAGAACAAACGTAAAGGCCAATCAAATCAATCACCGACACGAAGAAAGCGACCTGCAACAGAAAAGTTGTATTATTGGTCATCGTCGAGCGACGAGGAATTTGGCCGTATCGATAACAACAAAGGCAACAATGTCAATGCTAATACCAATACCGACAACTTTGATGTTGGTGGTGAACAATATCAAAAACATGGCTGGATTGTGGGGGATTCTCACAAGAAATTGGTAACACTCTTAGCCATAGCTAAGGGCAATAAAAAGGTGGATGGTGTTAAGAAAAATGTTACCAAAAAGCGTAGCTAAATTGTTTTATTCTCCAATATTGCAAATTGAATACAATCACAAAAATATGACGTATCCAAGATAAGTATATATAACCTATATAAATAATTCGTAGATACCACAAACTAATACGATCAAAAACAAAAACAAAACAAACTAAAAGAAACTAAAAACAAAAAACAAATCCAAACTGTAATCCCTAATCCATAGAATCCTAACATTAAATACGTTTGTATAGTTATTACTAAATATTCCACTAATTATTGATATTTGGGCATAAATTACAAAATCCAGTTGATATCTATAATTTTTGGCAAAAACAAAAAATCTAAATCCTAAAATTTAGTGCATAAAAACAATCTCTATCGAAAGGTTTAGAATTGGTTGAACACGATTTTTTTAGATTGTTATAATTGTTTTTTTTTCTTATGTTTTATTTTTATTTGTCTTTTGGTGCGATATTAAGTCATGATTTTATTCAATTTCATATTTAAATTTTTTTTGTATTCTTATTTTTCTTTAATTATTGATTGGAGCGTTTTTAAGAAGATATAATAAGGAAACACCATTACTAACCAACCGAAGGCCGAACATTAGTAGACGGGATAATATAAAAAATAGTGTAGTTAAAAAGTCTGGGTTTTGTGAACTCTTTTAAAATTGATTAAAATTAAAATGTTGTTAGATGTTTGTCAGATAATATGGAAAATATAATTTGATCACTTTGACCTTCTGAAAATTTTTTCGGGCTGCCAAATCTTTACGTAAAATTTCAATTTTATTAAGACAAAACTATAAGCCAAAGATAGTTTTGGGGTGCTCTTTTTTTCTATTTTAATGATTTGTGAAATAATTTTGGCTCTATTTGCGTTCTATATTCTGAAAGAAGAAAAAAAAACACACACACAGAAAAAAATTCACGAAAATTTTTTCAATCAAAGACTTTCTTGAACTTTAAAAATATTCAATTAAACATTTAATTGATTTAACAAATTTTTTCATTGAAACAAAAATTAATTGGACCAATTAATTCTTTAATTGATTCTGTGATTAATTTTTTAATTAATTCTTAATTGAAGATATTTCAATTAAAAAAATAATTGGTTCAATTAATTTAGTGATTGAATCAGTTTTTTTTTTTGTGTGGAAGAACAAAATTTGCCATAACAATCCTTCCTCCTCCTTCCTATGAGGAGATTAGTTAAAATCTAATGCGAAAAATATGAAATGTGCACGTTTCATCCAGTTTGAAATATCAGCTATTTTCAGTAACCTACGGAACTTTTTACAGCAACTCTGCTATTATACAATTTCGAATTACGTGTTGTTACAGCAAAAATGTTGGTAAGTGTATAGCAAACAATCATCTGCTGGCAGTCGATTTTTGCTGTTATTAACACCCAATATATTCTCCAACTTGGAAGTTTTTTTTTACTAGCCTGGTTGTGAAGGCTCCAAATATTTTTTGATTTAGCATGAACTTATGGGGATAATAATGTAAAAATAGAACAACAAAAAATAGAGTTTGCATTTCGAGATCTCCAAAAGCTTTTGTATTTATTAAGAAAATAGTATTGAACTATAAAGCATTAAATTTTTTCTAAAAACATTCTATTAAAAGATGGAAATAAAAATATATACACTCATAGAAAAAAGACTGCTGTTAATAGCAAACGCTGTCTGGTGTTTTCAGAAAAAAATACTGCTGTTTATTTAGTTAAAAAACAAACAATTTGTTGTTTTGAAATAGCAGACATACTGCTGAAAAGTCAGTAGTTTGCTGAAAATTTCTGCTGATCCGAATAAAATTAAAAATTCACGGTCCATCTGTAGAATTACAGCTGCGATAATCCCAAAATATTCAAATAGTACACAGAAAAAAATATCATCAAAAATTTCCAATTAAAATTTTATTGGATTCAATTCAATTAAAAATTTATTTGGTTCAACATTTTTTTTTTAACTTTTAACTGTCCACGTGGTGGTAAAATTTACAACCTCGGACACATGTTTACATGTATTATAAATAAGATGTGTGAAATAAAGTGCATGTTAATTTTTGAGAGTACATATAATATTTCGAAATATTGATTTATGTTCGACAAATACAATGTGTTCTAACCAACAAATATAATAATGATACAAAGAAAAAATATTTTTAAAAAAGAGGGTGTAAATTTGACACCCACGTCCCAAAGTACGCAGAAAAAAAATCACCTCACCAGTTAAAGGTTAATTGAAACGAAAATCAATTACAAAAATTAATTATATCAATAAATTTTTTATTTGTAACAATTAATGTTTTAATTGAGTTTGGTGATTGAAGACATTAATTGGATCTATTAATTTCGTGATTGAAAACAAAAAAATGTTTTTTTTGTGTACACATTAAATAGCTTCAAACATTAAAAACAACTCGTATTTTTTGATTAGGCAATAACATTTGTGAACAAGCCACCCTTTTAATATATGGAGGTAGTAATTTACATTTTAGTTAAAATATTTTTTAATTAAACGGACGCTGGGATTTGTAAATATTTATCCCGAATCACAAATCTCACATGTCAATGTCTTCGGTAGTCGATATATGGCTGTTCTACAAAAGCCTAATTTTATTTTTCGTGCAAAAACAGCCACAGAAAACTCAATCAGGTCCGATGTTGATTTTGAATAAAACACAAACTATTTAGGAAATTATTGTAATTTTATTTTATTATGATATATTGGTATTACTCAATTATGTATGGAACAAAATATCGGCCAAATGGGCGCCGCAACCTCGGTGGCACACCTTCATCCGATGGTCCAAATTTTCGATGACGCTGAGGCATAATGGAAGTTCTATGCCGTTAATGTGCCGAATTATCTCATCCTTTAGCTCTTGGATTGTTGCTGGCTTATCGACGTACACCTTTTCTTTCAAATAACCCCAAAGAAAAAAGTCCAACGGTGTGTAATCACATGATCTTGGCGGCCAATTGACATCGCCATTACGTGAGATAACACGAACATTGAATTTGTTGCGCAAAAGAGCCATTGTTTCGTCCTGCTGAAACCACATATCGTCCACATCCATATCTTCCAATTCGAGTCATAAAAAGTTCGTTATCATCTCACGATAGCGAACACCATTCACAATAACTGCCTGACCGGCGTCATTTTGGAAAAAATACGGCCCCGATGATGCCGCCAGCCCATAAACCGCACCAAACAGACTCTTTGTGGGTGCATTGGTTTTTCGACTATCACTCTTGGATTCTCATTCGCCCAAATGCGGCAATTCTGTTTATTGACGAATCCACTGAGGTGAAAATGTGCCTCATCACTGAAGATGATTTTCTTCGAAAATAGATCGGAAATGTTGTGTTAAAATACACAAACAACACTTCTTTGCAGGAGTGCAACCTTGTAAACGAGAGACAAATTAGCGCAACTTAGTTGCGCTAATTTAAGCATCACCATTATTTACATATTTATGTACGTTGTTCGTCTTATATGTGTAGAATGATGCGCTGTATTCTGCACTGAAAACGTTGTGAGGAAAAGTAGTGCCTACAGTACACAGAAAAAAATTTCCGTAGTTAAACTAACGCTAAATTTAACTTATTTTTATTGGAAAAAAATTATTTGCTTGTAGTTAAATTTTATTATTTTTATCGAAATTTTCCACAGCTTAATGAAATCTTACTTTTTTTAAGTATGTCTCAAAAAAACTAAACGTGAGTATAAAGTTCAATGACCGTACACATAAGTTCAATATGAACTAAAGCAAAAGAAGATTTTCGTACGATTCCCAAAAATAGTAAGAATGAACTACTGTATGGTTAAAATGGTTGGCGCTAATGATTTTCTTCTTTACCTTTAGTTAGTTTTGTCTTCTATGAGACGATGTAATTTCGTGAACTGCAGTTAAAAATAACAACAGGGCATTGAAATTTCCTGGTTTTAACAACGCTTTGTGGAAATCTCAAAATGTGGAGTAAAATGTTCGTGCGAGGTAGTTCATTCTTCCTATAAAACAGTTCACTTTTTTTCGATGTATGGACACTATAATTTTAATTTTTCCAAATTTGCAATTATTTTTTGCTGGGAAATGAATCGGAGCATCCAGTACTTAAAAATGTAGTCACAATCAAAAATATTGTTTCTAGTTATATCTTAAAATTTAATCTACGTTTAAAAACACTGGAAACTAGAGATTTAAAGGAAAATATTCATATAAAATGAATTTAAAGTCTTTTCTAATGTTTTTGTTGGAATATTTTGTTACTAAATCTTAGTTTTCAGTTGTTTTATGGTTAACGATTTTTTTTGGACGATTTTGACGAAAAATATTTTTAAGGCGAAAATAGTTGGCGCCACTGATTGCGGTTGCGTTTGTCGTCCATTTAGATGTTGAGCTATTGGTTTCGTTAATTTGTTTCCAGATTGTGGTGAATATTTAATGCGAACATAAAAAAATAATTCTTGTATCCTTGCTTTAAAGCCATATAACAGAAGGTCAAGAATTTTTTTCTTAACGTACACAGAAAAAAAAAATTCACGAAAATTGTTCAAATTAAAGTCTCAAGTGAGTTTTAAAAAATATTCAATTAAAATATTAATTGATTCAACAAATTTTTTAATTGAAACGAAAAATCAATCACAAAAATTAATAGTATCAATTAATATTTTAATTCGGTCAATTAATTTTTTAATTGATACTATCATTTCTGTGATTGAAGAAATTTTGAATCTTTGGATTGAAGTTAAAAATCCTAAAATATAGGCTAATATTTATTTTGAATATGTTTATAGATTTCCTGAAATCAAGAAAACGTCTTTTATGTTGATGTGTTAATTCGAGGCACTGGAATTTATTATTTTTTTTTCTTGAGAACAAAATCTTCGTTTGATACGAATACAGAAAGCTCCTCTCACGATTTCATTATGCTAATTTTGCCAAAAAAATATATTGTGAGGTATTGAAAATAACGTGTTTTTTATTTTTTTATTGTTTTTTTTTTATACTTTTTTAGTCTTTTCGTCTTCCTTTGTTTAGTACCTTCATTTTTTTGATAATTAAACGTTTTATGTAAATATCCTATGTTCCTATGTTTTTTTATAAACATAAAATTACCCACACATACACACATATTTCGCTCTATAAAAAAATGTGAGAGAATTTTTTTTTTTTTAATTATTTCATAAAATCTACTTTAATTTTCATCTGTCCATTTGTGGAAATAATGCAATTTCTCCTCATATAAATAAATGTAATAAGTGTAAATTTGATATTTAGAATGTGTAAGTTGTGAAAGAAGATACAAAGACACATGTCCGCATTGTATCGGTTATCTCACAAAAAATATGTATTTATCTATTTAGACTTAAGAATTACTATTAAGTAATAATTAATCGCCAATTAAGTAAATCTAGCGGTAGTCCAAATGTAGTATGTAGCGTAGCTTTTAGAATAATTTAAAGTGCGCAATTTGTGCTGTGTGCTATAAAACATATTTACAAGAGACGTATGTTAAAAAAAAAAATACAAATATATATGACTATGTTAGTGGTATATAATAAAGTAATAAATATTTTGTTGTACACCTATGTTTAAATAAAATATTTTAAATATATAATTTCTGTGTGTTATTGTAATTTAGCATAACTTTTAATTAAAAATATTAATACGATTATTAAAAGATTACACATCATATATACATACACACACACAAATATAAATAAAGCAAAGCTTATAATAAATAATTACAAATATGTAAGCCATTTTAAACAAATATATATACTCATAATGTGTTTCCTTGGTGGGAAGAAATAGGGTATGTTATTTAAATTGAGAATTTAGAATTCGCTTATGACGACCTCTAAGAGACCTGGAAATTTCGTCGCAGTATCCGAACAGAAAGTAAACGATTATTGTGTAATTTATCATTTTCCTTCGTTTCGGTTTGGATTTTACTAATCCTATTTGGTTTGTCTTTTTACGCACTTAAAAATATCAAAATATTTTCAATTCAATATAATTACTGACACAATTAACTTCTTAATCGAATTAAAAAAAAATAATAAAGTCAATTAATAAAATGATTGAAAATTTTCTAAAAATATGATCTATTAGATATTAATTATCTCAATTAACATTTTAATCAAATAAATAAATATTTCCAATTAAAAATATAATTGAAAATTTTGTTCGGAAATAATTTCTTTCTACACAGAAATTAATATAACAAAAATATTTCCAATTAAAAAGTTAATTGAATCTGAAAAAGCTTTCAATTAAACTAAATTAAATGATACAATTATCTTTTTAATCAAACTAGAAACATTAAGTCAATTAGGTCAATGATTATGTTAGGCTATACCTAACCTGACCAGCCCGATTGTTCTCTCTTATCATTGAGTGCTACACCCAAAGAAATTTGTTAGTAGGGACAGCAGAAAAGTCTGCTAAAACACCAGAAAGTCTGCTGAAAAAGGGACAGCAGTCATTGTTTGCTGAAATAGCAAACATTTCCTGCTATTTTTGAAGCTCGATTACACTAAAACATGTTTTTTTTTTTGGCTAAAACAAATAAAAATGTCAACTCAGGAGCTATCCTAACATAATTAACACAATATTTTATGAATATCTTTAGTATTTGACCAAAAATCTGAATATTTATCGAATTGAGGCATAACAGCAAACAAAATGTTTGCTGATCGTATTTAGGAGCTTGTAAGTACATTACAGTGCAAAAATATACCAAAAACTACTTTTGGTTCTTAAATAGGCTTTGGGGAAAATTGTATAACCTAAAAATGTTATAAATTGTTCATTTCGCCCTGAAGTACAAAAATATAACAGCAGACATCGACTGCTGTTTTTAGCAGACTTTTTTCTATGAGTGTACCAGATTCCATATTAATCTCAATGACAAGGGACCTCCTTTTTAAAGCCGAGTCTGAACGGCGTTCCACATTGCAGTGAAACCACTTAGAGAAGCTTTGAAACCCTCTGAAATGTCACCAGTGTTACTGAGGTGGGATAATCCACCGCTGAAAAACTTTTTGATGTTTGGTCAAAACTGGGTTCGAACCCACGACCCTGTGTATGCAAGGCGGGCATGCTAACATTGCACCACGGCCAATGATTGAACATTTTAAAATTTTTAATTAAAAAATTAATTGATACAATTAACTCTTCCGAGTTTGGTTAAAAATTAATTGATACAAATGTTTTAATCAAAATAAAAGCATAGCCAATTAACAAAATGATTGAAAATAGTTACATACGTCTTTAATTAAAAATTAATTGATCATTTTTTTAATCAAACTAAGAACACAAAGTTAGTTATGACAAGTATATACGGCCGTAAGTTCGGCCAGGCCGAAGCTTATGTACCCTCCACCATGGATTGCGTAGAAACTTCTACTGAAGACTGTCATCCATAATCGAATTACGGTAACACTTGCCGATGGCAAGGTATCTTAAAACTTCCTAACATAGTCATCTAAATTGCAAGGTAGTCCATACGTGGTATATATTAAACTAAAAAGGCCGATTAAATAGGTATATAAGTCAGTTTGACAAAATTTTCTATAGAAATAAAATTTTGAGAAAATTTTCTATAGAAATAAAATTTCGACAAAATTTTCTATAGAAATAAAATGTTGACACAATTTCCTATAGAAATACAGTTTTGACAAAATTTTCTATAGAAATTTTAGTTTATTTTTGGCGCGAGTGGCAACCATGATTATGAACCGTTATGGACAAATTTTTGTGTGATTGGAGATTGTTTATATATAACTACAGACCGATATGGACCAATTTTGACATGGTTATTAGCGGTCATATACTAACACCACGTTCCAAATTTCAACCAGATCGGATGAATTTTGCTCCTCCAAGAGGCTCCGGAGATCAAATCTGGGGAACGTTTTATATGGGGGCTATATATAATTATGGACCGATATGGACCAATTTTTGCATGGTTGTTAGAGACCACATGCTAACACCACATTCCAAATTTCAACCGGATCTGATGAATTTTGCCCCTCCAAGAGGCTCCGGAGGACAAATCTGGGGATCGGTTTATATGGAGGCTATATATATAATTTTGGATCGATGTGGACCAATTCTTGCTTGGACCATATACTAACATCACGTACCAAATTTCAACCGGATCGGAAGAATTTCGCTCCTCCAAGAGGCTCCGGAGTTCAAATCTGGGGATCGGTCTATATGGGGGCTATATAATTATGGACCGATATGGACCAATTTTTGCATGGTTGTTAGAGACCATACACTTACACCACGTACCAAATTTCAACCGGATCGGATGAATTTTGCTCCTCTAAGAGGCTCCGGAGGTCAAATCTGGGGATCGGTTTATATGGGGTCTATATATAATTATGGACTGATATGGACCAATTTTGGCATGGTTGTTAGAGACTATATACTAACACCACGTACCAAATTTCAACTGGATCGGAAGAATTTCGCACCTCCAAGAGGCTCCGGAGTTCAAATCTGGGGATCGGTCTATATGGGGGCTATATAATTATGGACCGATATGGACCAATTTTTGCATGGTTGTTAGAGACCATACACTTACAACACGTACCAAATTTCAACCGGATCGGATGAATTTTGCTCCTCTAAGAGGCTCCGGAGGTCAAATCTGGGGATCGGTTTATATGGGGGCTATATATAATTATGGACCGATATGAACCAATTTTTGCATGGTTGTTAGAGACCATATACTTACACCACGTACCAAATTTCAACCGGTTCGTATGAATTTTGCTCCTCAAAAAGGCTCCGGAGGTCAAATCTGGGGTCGGTTTATATGGGGGCTATAGGTAAAAGTGGGCCGATATGGCCCATTTGCAATACCATCCGACCTACATCAATAACAACTACTTGTGCCAAGTTTCAAGTCGATAGCTTGTTTCGTTGGGAAGTTAGCGTGATTTCAACAGACGGACGGACATGTTTAGATCGACTCAGAATTTCACCACGACCCAGAATACATGTTATATGCTTTATTGGGTCTTAGAGCAATAATTCGATGTGTTACAAACGGAAAGACAAAGTTAATATACTCCCCATCCTATCGTGGAGGGTATAAAAATGAGTAAACATTTTCGCGGTTTTTATTAAACAATTAATTGACCCAATTAATAATCTAATTAAAAAAATTAAGCGTTTTCGATTCAAAACTCAATTAATTGTTTAACTGTTTAACAAAAGTTTAACAAACTAAATAATTGAATCAATTGAAAATCTAATTGAGTCTTCCAATCGACATCAATTAAATTTTTGATTAAATCAATTAAAAAAATTAATTAAAATTTTCAAATCAAATATTTTTTATGCCCAAGTAAAACAGTGATTGATACTATCATTTTCGTGATTGAAGACGTTTTAATTAAAAAATTAATTGGATCAATTAATTTTGTGGTTGAATCAGTAAAAAAATTTGTGTGCATAGTAAATACTTCTCAGTAATTTGTGACGAATATTTTCAAAATGTAATGCAGTCGAATGATAATGACGTAATAAAATGGAATAAATTATGCAATAATTTAGTATACATATAAACATAATTAAGGATTAAAGAAAGCTATACATAATGTAACATAATGAGGAAGAAAGTGGAAAAAACGTACCTTTTCTTTTTCTGACCGGCCCACAAGAAAGGTTTCAAGCTATACATTTTTAAACCCCAACATTCAACAGATAACCGCCCAAAAGTGAAATTTCAAGAAAGGAAAATATACTGCATTCAATACGAAGGACTTGCCATTTTTATTGAAAAGAAAACAACTTTAAAAAATTAGAATTTAAACCAATAGCCACAGGTATCCACAACTACCAACAATACAGTTTGTTCGCTACATCCAACCCAGTAACATTCAATGCAACTAAACCAAACCACTTGGCCACCAGGTATTCCGGACCATATGAGAGACATACATTCTGATTGATTGACTACTAATAGCAGACGATGTTTGTTATTTCAGCAAACTGCAGAATTTTGCTGTATCAGTAGATTTTTCTACTGTATGTACATTATTCAGTCCATTGTGGTACCACAGTGTTGAACTTCTCTCTCGTATAACAGAGAGCTGCCCAATTCCATAGTTAGCTGTATCCACTAAACCAAATTTCCTTGGGTGTAAATTTTATGTACATATGTATTTAATTTTATTTTTAACAAATTGTTATATTTTCTGAATACATTTAACTAAAAAGAATAATGCGATGATTGGATCCGTCTTTATGGGGCATATTGGTGACTTCAGTACTGAAATTGTCTTCTACAGTTGATGTTGTAACTAAAACGTTATGAGATGCGGTATTATCATCTGATCTTATTACCAGTAATGCTTGGGTGCTTGTATTTGCATTGCTTAGAATCGAAATTGGAGGAATTGGTTGCTGACTCACGCTTAGATGGGCATTTTGTTTTCTTAATTTTCGTGTCTCTTCAAACTCTCGAGGGTGAACCTTTTTGCGATGCGAATGCATATTAGCGTTGGAATTAAATGTTTTTGGGCAATGAGGACATCTATACAAAACCTCACCGGTATGGGTTGTCATATGTTCTCTCAAAGATAATTGCTTTTTGAAACTTTTACCGCAAATTCCACATTCGTATGTCTTTGCTGTACCATGAACATATCTTTTGTGACTTAGCATTGCACTGCGAGTGGGTGACATCTAAAAAATACGCAAAAATAAAGAGATAAGAAAGTTACAAAATAACATAATATTTATGCCAAAACCTTAGCACCCCTCAGTATATATTTTTAAATCAAAAATTGGTAAAGAAAATTACGTTTTTTAAAGGTTTTTTGTTGTTGTTTTTTAATTACCCATATCTTTATTAATTTAAAACACAAACTTAAGGAACACACTCATTCTGGGGGAAGGTCACATGGGACTTCGCGGCATGAAGACCTAATCAAAAAAGGACAATCCAAAAGGATTACAAATTTATTAAAAACCACTAATTCTTTAATCAAACTAAAAACACTTAGTCAGTAAAGAAAGTAATTGAAGATTGTTACGCTTTTAATTAAAAAATGAGTAGAGTTTTGCAATTAACCTCAATTAAATTTTTAATTGAATCAAATAAAAAAATTAATTGAATGAATGAAATCAATTAATTCTGTAATAAAGTATTTTTTATGCCCAATGAAAATTGTGTTTGATACTATAATTTTCGTGATTAAAGACATTTCAATCAAAAAATTAAATGGATCAATTAATTTCGTGACTTTATCAGAAAAAGTTTTTTGTGTGTGATTCATTTTTGATTTTAGCAGAGTTTTCTTTTCTGAGGAAAAAATTTTAGGCAAGTAACGTTTTCATTTGACGCGAAAAAATACTTTGAAAACAAATAGAAGATTTGGAGACAATCGTGTAAACACTTATCATAAATTCGGGCATATTTTCTCTAAAAGAAAATACTTTATAAGAAATGGGATATTTTTCTTTAGGTCTGATAGGACAATCCTATTTAACTCCCAAAATAATTTTGCCTTTGTTCATCCAAGTACAATTTTTTGAGAGTTTCTCCACATTAATAGGTTGGCTGATAAGTGCCCGGTCTAACACATAGATGGCGTCACTAGTATTAAATGCATGTTATTTTTATATAGTACCAACCTTCAAATGATTCGTGTCAAAATTTTACGTCTGTAAGTCAATTAGTTTGTGAGATAGAGCGTCTTTTGTGAAGCAACTGTTGTTATTGTGAAAAAAATGGAAAAAAGGAATTTCGTGTTTTGATAAAATACTGTTTTCTGAAGGGGAAAAATACGGTGGAAGCAAAAACTTGGCTTAGGTTAGGTTAGGTTATGTGGCAGCCCGATGTATCAGGCTCACTTAGACTATTCAGTCCATTGTGATACCACAGTGGTGAACTTCTCTCTTATCACTGAGTGCTGCCCGATTCCATGTTAAGCTCAATGACAAGGGACCTCCTTTTTATAGCCGAGTCCGAACGGCGTTCCACATTGCAGTGAAACCACTTAGAGAAGCTTTGAAACCCTCAGAAATGTAACCAGCATTACTGAGGTGGGATAATCCACCGCTGAAATACTTTTTGGTGTTTGGTCGTAGCAGGAATCGAACCCACGACCTTGTGTATGCAAGGCGGGCATGCTAACCATTGCACCACGGTGGCTCCACTTGGCTTGATAATGAGTTTCCGGACTCTGTCCCAGGGAAATCAACAATAATTAATTGGTATGCAAAATTCAAGCGTGGTGAAATGAGCACGGAGGACGGTGAACGCAGTGGACGCCCGAAAGAGGTGGTTACCGACGAAAACATCAAAAAAAAAATCCACAACATGATTTTGAATGACCGTAAAATGAAGTTGATCGAGATAGCAGAGGCCTTAAAGATATCAAAGGAACGTGTTGGTCATATCATTCATCAATATTTGGATATGCGGAAGCTCTGTGCAAAATGGGTGCCGCGCGAGCTCACATTTGACCAAAAACAACAACGTGTTGATGATTCTGAGCGGTGTTTGCAGCTACACTACACTCCTGAGTCCACTCGACAGTCGGCTGAGTGGACAGCGACCGGTGGACCGTCTCCGAAGCGTGGAAAGACTCAAAAGTCCGTTGGCAAAGTAATGGTCTCTGTTTTTTGGCATGCGCATGGAATAATTTTTATCGATTATCTTGAGAAGGGAAAAACCATCAATAGTGACTATTATATGGCGTTATTGGAGCGTTTGAAGGTCGAAATCGCGGCAAAACGGCCCCATATGAAGAAGAAAAATGTGCTGTTCTACCAAGACAACGTACCGCGCCATAAGTCATTGAGAACCATGGCAAAAATTCATGAATTGGACTTCGAATTGCTCCCCACCCACCGTATTCTCCAGATCTGACCCCAGCGTCTTTTTCTTGTTCTCAGACCTCAAAAGGATATAAGACGCTTTTCTCTGATATAAAGCTATTTTCCTTCTCCAAAATGTCCTTATAGTTAAGTAGTTCGAGTAAAACTGGGTATATTTACATGAAAAGTATTATTTGGATTAAGGTCAACTTGGCTTTAATAATTAAAAAAAAATCTTTAAAATTAATGAAATCGTTTTTATCTTTATTTATTTGTTGACTTTTTGTATCTTGACCACAAAGCTTAAAAGCGTTCAAAAATAAGAGTTGTCGTTAACACGTTCTTAAAGGATTTTGATGGCACGTGAATGAAAAAAGCAGAAAAAACTAATAAATTCAAACTAGTGTCCCAGTATCAAGTATTCAAAACTGATTTATGACATTTAAATGATTTAAATGTCATAAATGTATCCGTAATTTTTTGCTCCTTTGGCTTGGACGTAAAGACCAAGTATTAGCGTAAAGAGAAAATCTTTGGAAACGGACGACCTTTTTTCAGTTTATAATTTTATTAATCACTCCAATTGCTTTCATTTGAAAATTTTTAGTCGACAAATTTCTATCTTCGCCAATGGAATGTATCAAGGCATATTTAGTAAGGTATTTTCAAGGTATCAAATGATTACAATTTTTTCATTGCTGGCATTGACTGTGATAGTCAGTGTTTCTTGCGAACCGTAACATATGTTCCCATATTAAAAACAAAAATGGATTAATATTCAGATTTTCTCTGTTTTACATTTCCTACTTGTTGAACTTTTTTTTTCATTTGACTGACAATCAAAATGGCAACATGGCGGCTGACACTGTTGTTTTTGTAATACTACGAGTACCTTCCTTAATATGCCCTATTTTTTTTTTACTTGATTTGTACAAGGCTTTTTTTATTTCTTAAGACATCAATCAAAATTTTATGCCTCTTCCTTGACGACAGTTGTCTTCTCTGAAACGTATAAACCATCCAAGAACTTACGGATATCTTTGTTCTTTACTGTTGTTGACTGCTGGATTAAGGCAGCAGACCCAGATACAGCTTCAATGTCATTACCTTCAACAACAATGTCAAAATATTCATATTGAAAAACAGTTTTAGTTTTTTTAGACACTATTATATCAGTTAGAGAGATTCTGGATGCATAGATGGAATGAGAAAAATTGGTAGTAGAATAGTTTTTATATTTTCCAGAGTACCTACCTTTTGGCAAATATCACAAACGTGCGGTTGTTTAGATTCCATATGTCGTTTTTTATGTTTATTTAGAGAGTATTTATCCTTATGCCACGAACCACAAAAATCACATTGGACTTTGGGAAATGTTATACCTTCATGTTCCAATTGGTGGCGTTTAAATGCAGCGGGTCCTCGTATCACTTTGGCGCATATGTCGCACATTGTGCCATAGTTACAATGCTCCTTGTTATGCTCAACTAAAGCTTCCACTGTGTCAAATCTGAAATTTATAAATAAAGAAGATGTTTTATCGGATGTTATGGGTGTAGAAAATATTTAAAAAATTTCGAAAGAACCCAAGTTAAGATTAGTTCAAATGTTATCAGAGCTGCACACAATGGACCTATAGTGATCTAAAGTAGGTATCAATTTAATTCCATTCAAGAATTGATGTCAACATATTAGAACTGCAGAAAAAGTACAACAACAAATTACCTATTTTCAGTAATAGCCCTCTTTTATCATTTCGGTTCTATATTAATTTGGCATCAAAATATTGATGCAGGAGAAAAATAACGCACGCAACGATCTGGATGATATTCGGCAAGTAAACACAGTATCCGTACTCTATTTAGATAGCTAGAAGTATGTGTTTAGTAGACTTGAGTATTGATTTTAGTAGTCTTTATATCCTAATTAGAAATTTTCTCTGTAAATGGTTAAAACCCTCATGTTCCACAATATGGTGTGTACGCTATCCTGTCCGAAGTGTTTAATTTAAAGCCATAAACTACTATAAATCTACTAAAAAACAACGCCTCGACGCAAAATGTCTTATTAATAATCTATAACGAATTTTTCAATTAATTTCCCGAGGTTTTTCCACTTGTTACTCCTTGGGCTCCTCAAAAATTTTTAATGTCGGTCTACTATTAAATATAAATAAGATTATAAATTGGAACTTTCTCTATTCGGATCTGAAATCTAGGATTGTATCTTTTGGTCCGGATAGGAATAATCAGTTTCACTTTATGGTGTTTACGTATTGGTTGAGACTATCCGAAGAATGTAAATAGTTGGTCCCCGCGGTCGGAAGAGGCGGTAATGTGTGCTTTGGGTTTGCTAAAAACCTGATACTGTGGTAAAAAAAAGCAATGTATCGAAAAGTGTAAGTTAATTTTGGGTCTTGAAAACAGATATGATAAATTTTTAAAGTACAAAATGTTACCAAATCAGTGGTTAGTTTTATAGGAAAAAATTGTGAATAACTGAAAATAGAAAAACGTTTTTCCAAAAAAAAAAATACCTTATTTACCTTCTATTACATGATTTGCATGTTGTGCTTCGATCACGATGGCTAAACATCTTGTGTTGCTCAAGAAGATATTTTTTTACGAATTTTTTGTTACACAGTAAACACTCAAACTTTTTGTCTTCTTCTTTTTGGTGTTTAATAAGGAAGTGATTTCGCATCGATTGTCGGTCTGCAAATGTTCTATTACAATCCTCACATCTGTAAAATAGAAAATCGGTTGTAGCAATTTTAAATTTGTTATCTTTTCAAGGGTACATAAATTAAATCAAAGATAAAACATAATACATTACGTGGCGTTGGAGAAACGAATTTAATATAAAAACTTATATGTCAGCAGATTAATGAAACGATTATATTGGGCGGAATTTGGTTACATACAAGTGAATTTATGTCACAAAAAGAATTTAAGTATTTTGGAAAATTTATATAAAAAAGTTCTAATGATGGTTTGAAATCCCAGAGGTTGCAGAAAACAAAATATTGAAATATTTCGTAGGATTTAATTTTCTTTTACTAAAAATAGCAAAACGTCTGTAATCTCGGGTGTGGTAAATTTGCTTGCATTCAGCAATGCGACGAATCGGTATCCTTGGCGTTATATCACTCTCGGAATTCTCAAGAAAAAGTTGCTTGACAAATGTCGCATAAGACATCCTGCCATCCCTACTAAATGGCTCTAACAATTGACCACAACTCACAGAATAAATTACATAATTTCGCTGGCTTTTTATTGATCCAGGCTTTTTATTGCTTGACAAATGTCGCATAAGACATCCTGCCATCCCTCCTAAATGGCTCTAACAAGTGACCACAATTCACAGAATAAATTACATAATTTCGCTGGCTTTTTATTGATCCAGATTCAGTTTTCGATTCCGGTATCGCGGTAGTCTGTGTAATTATTTATTTGAATTTGTCTTTCGAGAGCCTTCAGAATCATTTACATCCGGTCATATTGCTATTCCATATTGGGACAATACAAAGAAACTAAATAGCAGCGTCTAGAGGAGAATAGTGGCGAAACTCATCTAACGTCCATTCTCCGTCGTCTCCGATTATTCAAATTTGGGCACCACGATGGAAAAGGATACTCAAGACAACACAGAAAATCCATTAGACATAAGATTCCCTAAGTTTAAACAACAATAACACACTTCTGTCAACCATGATGCCTTCGCAACTCCTTACATCTAGAATTCGCCAATATTAGGCAACCCGCTCATCCGTTAACGATGATTCCGAAGAATCTTTAAGCAATAAGAGGGATAGAGAACACTGTATCTTACCTGTAACATTCCGGATCCAAATGTTGCCGTATGTGATCCAATAAAAGGGCTCTTTTGAGGAATTTCTTGTTGCAGCATTTCGCGTATCCTCTTTTGATGGCATGTTTTTCCCGCATATGTATTCGAAGACTTGCGAAATTTGATACTTCGGAACTGCACACATCACAATGTAGAGTCATATACTGACCAATTTGATCATCAATATCCTTCATTTTCATTTTATATTCATCACGATTTGTTTGATCATTAATAAGATCTTTTTTGCTTCTACGTTTAGGTCTAACATGACAAATATCTTCCTTTCCATTTATATTATCATTGGTATTTTCTTGTGTAGTGAAGACGTTAAGATTCTGGCGTTTAGTTCTATTTCGGGTAGACCTACGTTTTTCATTTGTATCGAGTGGTTGATCCGTTTCCTTGGAGTCTGTAGTGAGAATGTTTTTCATAAACGCCTCTCCATCAAAAGACAAGTCGTTATGGCTGTCAAATTTAACATGTTCATCATCATTATGGTCATGATCGAAATCATCTAAATCCTCAGCTCCCAAGGCAATGGCAAAAGCCTTGGCAACAGGCTCATCTGTAGTATCTTCAATAAGCATATTAAAGGGCACCTCACCATCGAATTCATTGTCGTCCGGCTCTGGTTTGGGTAATGAACTAAAGTTAATAAGATCATCAATTGAACGACGTTTGGATTTGGAATTTTCAATTTTCACAATGTTGAATCTTTCAGTCATGTGTCTGTGAGCACATTCAACATTTTCGAAAAACTCATGAAAGTCAGATAATTTCCTCCAACATAAATTACATATGGCTTTTGAAATTGGATCATCTCGACGAGGCTTTATATAAAGGTAAAGGATTGTATAAAAATTATTAGAATGTTTTAGGTAATAAACTTGGGATCTATAACAGGTATTGAAAATTAATGAGAGAATCGAGCACTGCTGATGCGAGTTTGAAGTAAGCAAAAGACAACTGATTTGGGAACAAATCTACTTTATCAAAAGTTGTTAAAAACAAAGTGCAGAAGCATTGCCGTATCTAGACATTTTTAACCAGGGGGTTATAGCCACCCTATCTATACTACAGTAACAATATATAATGGAAAATCATATATAGGTTTTCACATTCTAGGGGGGGGGGGCTAATTTTTTTTCTGGAGGGGGCTAAGCCCTCCCCCCAGAGTCCTTACTACGCTTATGTGCAGAAGAAGGGATTTTAAAGCGAAAATGTAAGCAAAAAATTTATCGGAAAAGAGTAGTTTACGAGATATCCACATCCGAAAATCGATATTTTCCCTTATATTTTTGTTAATGCTGACAGCAATTTTTCATGAAATCAAATTGTGTTTTTTGCGTTTTTGGTAAAATTTGTACATTTTAAAGAGAAAATTAGCAGATGGCTTTAGCAGTCAACGCTACTTTTCTTTTTTTATAATACATTTACTGTATGATTAAAATAAACCATAAATAAATAAATAATAAAAAAGCGAATATCAAGTAAAAACTTTGTCGGAAGAGCGTAGTTTTCGAGATACCGACCCTTGAAAATTGGCGTATATGTGTTCGGCTTTCGGCCGGGGTTTCAGATTTTCTCCTATGGGCAGAGCCAAAGTGGGCTAACGCGCACATAATCATAATTTTTGGGATGATTATGTGCGATGGATACTAAATTCAAAATACACGATAAGGAAAACTTGAGGGACCCGTAACTTGCCGACAAAAAGTGTATATTACACTTTGTGTTTAGAATCGAAAAGTCTACACGCTGGCCAAAAATGGACCAATCGGACCACTTGTACTAAAGTAGAATTAAACCCCGATTTTTGTTAATTTGTAGTTACTCGTAATTGTTTTTATCCTCAGAAGTATGCAAAATATATCGTAACAAGATTAGGAATAACTACTTGTTAACAAAACTCAATAGTCTCAAACTGGAATTAATACTCATACTAATGAATACTCCTAATATATTAATAATTAATGTAACTTACCTCAAACCAAAAATGTTTCTCTATAATGTGGGGAATGTGAAGATCATTACCAAATATATCAATAACATCTTCTACATCCTTCAAACATAATCTACAAATCATAGCGTATTTGTTATTATTTATTAAAAATCAAAACATTGATATAGAGAACGGAGTCGAGAAAAACTTATCAACGGCGTCTTAAATGAGTTTGTCAAAAGATTGCCAGTATTACCACAGCACATTTTTAAATGCATAGGTAAATCTGCAAAATCTAAAAAACGATGCAAAATGCTAATAAACTTGAAACCCAATAAGACCGGCGGTACTATATTCGATTTTTTATTGAATTTATCTCAGGGGGCTAATCACGGCATTCGATATCAACAACTTTTGATCGAAATCTAAATTTTTCGGATCACGGGAGTCGATATCGAGTTTTTTGGATCGACAATTTTTTCGATTGGTAAATTGCAATCGTAAAACATTTTTCACTTGTTTTTTTTATATTGTTTTCGCCATATAGGAATAGTAAGTATATTAGTTTTAGTTCGAATTGTTGCTAATTTATAGTAAATGTACATATAATGAACATATTTTGAATATTTAGGACTAATGCAACTCCAATAAAAGTTAATCAAAAATTGGTCATAGTCGAGTTCGGGAGCGAGCATCCTAGCTTGGCAAAGAACCATATATAAAGTGCACATGTTAGATCGATATCCAAGAGATTGTGATCAACCAAATACCGTACCATTCCGTGACCACATAATGCTTCTGGACCACCTTGTAAGAATAGTGAATTATGAAGGCTTCCACTCGCAAAAAATTGTAAGACGGCAGACAATTGTAAAGTGATAGAATTGACGTTGACATGCCACCAAAAAATATTTTCCATTTGAACGCCTCCTTCGTCAGCCGAAACCGTCCATTGAGCCTGCAAAGGTGACTTTCCAACAGTGCACACCATTTCAAACCCACACCCAGAGAAATGGTTGGTTGCAATTCGATCATTACAATGAGGAAATGATGTCAGTAACTTATTTTTTGTTACAAGAACAATGTTTTGATTATTTTCCCCATTATACATCCAACACGACCATAAAAAAGTTCACAGGATCAAAACGAAATTCCCATAACCATTCAATTAGTTACAATAACCAATGCCGATAAATTTGGTTTTATGCTTCATAAAATTGTTGAGCTAACCACCAGCATAGTGAGACCTAAATCATGGGAATCAATAAATGGTTGGTACAACCAAAAGTTGAGTATACTAATAGAATCTTAGTTCAATTATAGCACGGGCGTAAGGTAGTTGTTGCAACAAATAAATATTTATATCAACATCGACATGGTAAATGGTATGACGCTACAAAATTTGCAAAATTTGCTTGATAACTTTTTTTTTTAAAAAACGCATAAAATTTGCAAAATCTCATCGGTTCTTTATTTGAAACGTTAGATTGGTCCATGACATTTACTTTTTGAAGATAATTTCATTTAAATGTTGACCGCGGCTGCGTCTTAGGTGGTCCATTCGAAAAGTCCAATTTTGGGCAACTTTTTCGAGCATTTCGGCCGGAATAGCCCGAATTTCTTCGGAAATGTTGTCTTCCAAAACTGGAATAGTTGCTGGTTTATTTCTGTATACTTTAGACTTGACGTAGCCCCACAAAAAATAGTCTAAAGGCGTCAAATCGCATGATCTTGGTGGCCAACTTACCGGTCCATTTCTTGAGGTGAATTGTTCTCCGAAGTTTTCCCTCAAAATGGCCATAGAATCGCGAGCTGTGTGGCATGTAGCGCCATCTTGTTGAAACCACATGTCAACCAAGTTCAGTTCTTCCATTTTTGGCAACAAAAAGTTTGTTAGCATCGAACGATAGCGATCGCCATTCACCGTAACGTTGCGTCCAACAGCATCTTTGAAAAAATACGGTCCAATGATTCCACCAGCGTACAAACCACACCAAACAGTGCATTTTTCGGGATGCATGGGCAGTTCTTGAACGGCTTCTGGTTGCTCTTCACTCCAAATGCGGCAATTTTGCTTATTTACGTAGCCATTCAACCAGAAATGAGCCTCATCGCTGAACAAAATTTGTCGATAAAAAAGCGGATTTTCTGCCAACTTTTCTAGGGCCCATTCACTGAAAATTCGACGTTGTGGCTCGTTAGTAAGTCTATTCATGATGAAATGTCAAAGCATACTGAGCATCTTTCTCTTTGACACCATGTCTGAAATCCCACGTGATCTGTCAAATACTAATGCATGAAAATCCTAACCTCAAAAGAATCACCCTTTAGAAAAGAAGTTGCCTTCAGGTAAGTATAGCACCGATTTATAAAAAAGGAATATTACAAAAGTTTCCATAAAAATTGCAGGCTTCATACACCAACAAACACAAATACTTTTTACGGCAAGCGAGCTTTTTTTTATTGTTTTAAGCATACAGGACGAGTCTAAGTCGATCTGTATTTATATCTAGAGGATTAAGGAAGAAATTTCTGGCAAGTATATATCGAATTAGTTTCAGTAGTTTGACCACATAATTGCAACCTAATAACCATCCGTCATTGGTATACAAACATTACCTATAAAAAAAATTGTAAATTGTAATGTAAATTAATCTCACATATCTGTAGATCAAAAGCCTTTGTTGTTATCACCTTTTGTATTTATTCTCGTAGTTTATTATGATTTTAAATCTTGTAATAAATTAATAAAATCTCAATATAATCTGCCCTTTCATTTAATATTGGAATTTGGTTAGGATAATAATAAAGAAAATCGAGGGCGTTTGCACCAACAAACAAAACAATTAATATGAGATTGCGACAACCAATGCAAAGTTGATCCAACATACTACCACGCAGTTACAATTGCCAAATGTTAGTTGTGCTGATAGTTGATGGAACCACCTGCTTTCGGTTGGCAAATAATTCGGTTGAGGCAACGAATTTGTTTTCTGGGTGCATGTACTTACACCAATAACAATGTGCACTTTTATTCCTTATTTGTCGCCGAATTATGTTATATTCATCTCATCCTCCAATTAGGAAGGAATTGGGAGGAGCGTATGGGTCCATAAGATATAATGCAATACAATTTACTTTGAAATCTTCAAAAACATGAGTTTTTCTACATTCTATTTTGTGCCGCTAACTTAATTTTGTCATTTCATTTTGTTCTGCTTCGTTTTTTGCTGTTGGCAATGCTAGAGAAATTGAATCAAATTTCGATCGAATGCCGTTATCCAAACATTTAATTGTATCGACAATTTTTTCGATAGATTATGAATTCGATATTGAATGCCGTGATTAGCCCCCTGGACATTAGAGGGTTAAACCCAATCATATGGGACATTATCCATTCCCAACTTAACCCATTAGCATTAAAGCGGTAGTATAACAATAATTAGCATCAAAAGACTTCCTTAAGCGCTTTAAGCAAATGATCTTCGATCCCTTTTAGATGTTGAAAACTCTTCTGTTTACGAGTTTCGACAATTTCTTGTGATCATTTCATATGTACTGTACAGAATTATAAACATTCTTCGAGGATGAGAAAGCATTTCAGTGTTCGGATTTAGTGGTAGGTGATTTCAGAAAAAAAAATTCCAAAGAGATATCACAATCTGTCTACAAGCAGAATCTTAGGACCAAATTATGGATATTTGACCGAGTTCGTAACTTTTGTAGAAACCAGCCAGCCAGTCCCTGAAGTTTCAGGCTAATTCTTTACGGGGCAGTTAATTTTACAACGATTCTAGAAATGTAACTCCTAAACCCTTTTCCCTTCTACTTAATCTAGCCTTGCATACCAAAAGAAGAAAAACCATTTTATTTTTTATATAAGAAAATAAGTAATTTTTATTCAAAAGCACAATTGTGTTTCATTGTTTCGATTTTATTTGTAAAAATATGTAAAATGGAAGCATAGTTCGTTTTGTTTTTTTCTTTGTCTTGTTTAAATTTGTATTTTAAACAGCGCATAGTAAACAGACGCCTTTCCGAACTGGCATTTACTATGTAAACCAAAAAGAAAAAAAAATACAAATATAAATTAGAATTAGAATTACAATAATAAAAATTAGATTGGGGAAGACTAAATCCATTTAAATAACTAAAAAGATAAATCGTAAAAATAAAAACAAAATAATATTCAATTAAACCAATCAAATTAAATTAAATATAAATAGTTAATAATAATATAATAATAATAATAAAAAATAAAACATTATTAAGGCACTTGAGAATTTTTCAATGACAAATTGTTGTTGTTGTAAATATTATTCCTCTCTACTAAGCGATATAAATATTATTAATGCAAATAATTTTAGATTTAGTGAATTATATACGCTGGTGGTTCGATATTTCAAGGATGTAAGGAATAAAAACTAAAAAAAAAAACTAAAACAAAAACTTCGATCAATTCTATAGATAAAACGGATATGGTGAAAAAACTTTGAAAACAAAAAATAAAAATATATTCTTTCTTTAAATAATTGCCATTGTATTTTATTCTACATTTATAAAAAAATAATAATATTATAATTAAATATACATATATAGTATTTTGTATATATATATGTTTGTGGGGGTGTGTGATAATTATATATGTATGTATATATATATATAAAAAAATAAATTATTTATTTCATTTAAATTAAAGGCTTTGTTTTAAGTTACATTTGTTTTTGTATTTCACACTATTTTCAATTTCAATTAGCTTTTGCAATAGTTTTGTTTTATACACATTTACAATTTTTATATATTTCATTAAAAATTTTTTTTGAGAAAATTAAAAAAATATATTTATGTATATATTTGTTTAGAAAACAACTGACATTAGGTAAGTAAGCAAGCACCTAACAAAAAAAAAAGTCTCATATTAATTGTCCATAAAATGATTTAGAAATTATATAGAATATAACATTGGATGGATATACAACCTTTTCGTATAATTAAATATTTATTGCAGGCCAAAGCAGTGAGTTTTTCCCAGTGTATTGTGGGGGACACAAAACCGATTCATAACATAAAGCTTCAAACAATAGTTTTCTTAAAAACACTTTTTTGTTGGTCATCAATAACACTATGCAACATATTACAAAAATTTCACCAAGGGTCACCATAATATTTTCGAATATAGTTCGTCAATAAATTATACACAAAAACGTAATTAACACATTTTTGTATAAAGTTGCTGATTATAAAATTATTGAAAATAAAAAAAAAATTGCCCTACTTCAACTAAATAGTGAATAATAATGGTGCTGTCGTTTTAAATTAAATAAATAAAACAGTTTGCAGTTTTTTTTTCAACTAAACGCAAAGTTTGATTAATATCCTTTTTCGTAGCAAGAAAATCTAAATAAAAATTAACCATTTCTTTTCTAAAATATGTAAAATATGTATGTATGTTAAAAGGAAAATTTAAATTTAATTGAATTTAGAAAATACTATTTTTTTCTAATTTTGTTTTGTTTAGAAAAATTCTTCAATCCTTTTTTTATTTTTTTATTTTTTTATTATTTATATTTATTTATTTTTATATTTTTATATTTTTTTATATTTTTATATTTTCATATTTATTTATATTTTTTTATATTTATTTATTTTTTATTTATTTTCCAATATTTATTATTTATTTTTATATTTATTTTCCAATACTTATACTTAAAATTTTATTGAATTTAGAAAATAATATTTTTTTTGTTTAGAAAAAATTCTTCAATACTGTTTTTATTTTTTTATTATTTATTTTTGTTATATATTTTAATTTTTTTTATATTTTTTTATATGTATTTATTTTTTATTTATTTTACAATATTTATTAATTATTTTTATATTTATTTTCCAATACTTTGCAATTACGTTGAATAGCTTTATCAAGAACTAATTTGCAATAATAAAATATAAAATATTTATCAAAGATTTTCTATAAAATTATAAATAAAAGAATTACCCTTATTAAAATTTTATTGAAAATTTGAGATAAATAATAAAATAGTTTGTTATTGCAAATGAGTTTGTGATTAAGCAATTTATTTGTGTTTTTTTAATTAAATTATTATTGAAGTTTTCAAAACAAAAAAAAAAAATAATAATAAATAAAAAAATTTATATCTTATCTTGAATATTTCACAGATTTTTTTTTAACTATGGCTACAGCAATTATTTAATGAAAAAACAAAGAAATATTAGAAATTTTAATAAAATTGTCATAACTATATATATTTTTAAATATATTTCGCTTATTTCAAATAAATATTTTATATTTCAAAATAAATATTTTTTTATTATTTCTTAAATAATCTTTTGTCAAAAATTCTATCAATGTTACAATGAATATGTATTACTCTATCTTTGTCAATTTTTCATTGGGAATATGATTGGGTTGTAGTAAAAAAATCATATTAATCAAACTTGGAGTTCAGTTAGAAAAGTCGCATTATAGAAAAATTAGATTTATCCAAACAAAAATCAGTGTATCGAATCTAGTTAGAAAAATATTATGATGATGACTTTGTGTGATTCAAGTTTTTTTGTAATAACGAATATAGGCTAGAAAGGATAGATATTTGTTTCAAATCTACCCTTTTGAAGTAGATATAGTGCAGTTGTTATTTTTTGATGACGCAAATATGTAAAGATCTCAGATAAACTCAATTTGAAATATCGTGGTTTGCAGCCTAACAGAATTGTTTCAGATATGATTTTTGGGTACTCACATTAACTTACATTGGATGTAGCTAAAGCAAGGCTTTGAAAAGTAAATGTTTTATTATTTTGCTCATACACAAAGGCATTGATTTAATTTGTATGTAAATCAGAACTTAGATTTGTTTAGTCATCCATCCATTAATATGTTTGAAGAGGAAAAAAGGAAATGTTGGCACAATATATGGATGTTTGTATTTTCTTTCCTTTTTTCTCATTCTATGTAAAATATTTAATTTTGTGTATATGTATGCATGTGTGTTTTTTGTATATCACTTCGTTGCTTTTAAAAAAATTGAAAACATATTGTGAATTTATCTTAAGTGTTTTTTTTTTGTTTAAGATCTTATGTTCTCTGGTCTTTTTTCATTGTCTTTTTTTATTAATTTTTAAAAAGTTTGAAATTTAGTTTTGTCTAAGATATAAGTTAAGGGGAAAGAAGAAACAAAAATAAATAAAAAGATTATTTTAATAAATGCAAACATTTTTTTGTTTTGTTTTTACATCGTTTAGATCATAAAGCAACCCAGCCAGAAAATTTTACATTTACAGTATATTTATGTTGGTTTTTTGTTTTTTTTTTTTTTTAAATAAATTGTTTTAAAATTATGTTTTTTCAAAAAAGTCATACCCAATATTATGGATAATCATAGTAAATAATTAAATACATAATATAAATTATAAATAGTAAATAATAATAATAATGTAATAGTAATAATATGAAAGTTCTAGTAGTTTGTTTTTTGTTTGTTTTTCATTTGAGATAAATAATCAAGTTGTTGTTTGTTTAAATAATTATAGTATATAAATGTGTTTTGTGTTGTTGTGTATAAACATGTTTACATATTCTATGCTTGCATTCTGTTTCTTGTTGTTGAGTTATTCTGTAGCATAAATTATATGAATGCATTTTTAGATCAATTTCTTTTCTCGTTCTTTCTTTTTCAAGTCAATTTAAATAATTTAGTTTATGTTGTTTTTTTTTTTTATAGCAGTCTGGGGAGATTGTTATTTTGCTATATTATGCACGTCCAAATATCGGCATTATATATCGATAAAAAAGAATATAGTACATATAAAATTTATATTGTCTTTTGTTTGTTGTTTAGGTTAGTTCTATATGGTTGTCTGTCTTGTGTTATTTTAAATAATAAAAAAATGAATAGTGTAAAAGAACAATAAAATATATAAATGTATGTACGAAGATAATAAGGTGTGTGTATAAAATATATATATATATATGTTAATATATATGGGGGTATAATGGTATATGCGCATTTATGAAAAAAATAACATATATTTATAATTAGTTATAATATTATAAATAATAATAATAATGAAATAAAAAAACACTAGAATTTTTCTCTGTGGTCTTCTATAAAACATTGTGTGCATGTGTGTGTGTTGGTCTATGATATTGAGATTTTGTTTTTTCTTTCTTATTTGGGTGGTTTCGTCAATATATATCTTGGTTATCTATTATCGGCATCACAAGTATTCGTAAAGATCTTCTGTTTTTTTGTTTTTTGATTTACTTGCTTTGCGCATGCGTAGAGAAATTATTTAAACTACTATGTATTATAGAAGAGAATTTATAAAGCTACATGGGAGAATGTATCTGCTACGGAGCTTATGCGATTGAACACAGGAAGACGTGCCTCATCGGCTGTCACAGCACCATTCAATGATGACACAGAATTGACTTTGGTAGGAGTTTTGTTGGCACCACTGCCAACCGCATTAGCGGCATTTGGATTCCTTATAATCGCTATGGGAGTACTGGAACTTTTCTGTAGTAATTGTTTGCCAGGGGCCACAGATGAGGATGCAGCACCATTGTTTGTATTGGATGCTACTAAAGGCTTAATGTAGACTGGTTGTTGACCCAACATTAGGCTGGGTGGTGGTGTATTCACTGGCGACATGGGTGCATTGGGACTTTCAGGTGGTGTATTTACATAGCTGAAGGCTGTTTGAAAAACCGAATTGGCTGGACTGATTTGTTCACCAAATGGAAAATTTGTCATGGAACTTGTGGGCGATAGAGACAATGATCCAGTTGGTGATTCGCGATCAGAGCCGGTGGACATGCTTAAGGGTGGACTTAGCGGTAGGGAATGATTATTAATGTTGCCCGCTGCATTTGCCAAAGCCCCTCCTGCTCCACCATTGAGACTAGATTTGGCACTCAATGGATAGTTGTTTAAATAATTGGAATGATTTTGCAGTTTCGTTTGTTGTTGATTCATTGACGAAATGTTTTGATTTGTAAAATTCGTAGTCATATTTTGTAGATTTTTATTTTGTTGTTGTTGCTGTTGCTGCTGCTGTTGTTGTTGTTGTTGAGCTCTAGCTTCATCAGCATTGTGTACAAAATGACAACGTGGTCCATAAGGACAAAAACCCACACTGTGGAACGTACGACAATATTCTGTTTTGTATTTTGGGTGTCGCTGTAGGTTACGCAATTCATGATAGCCATGAGCGAATTGGCACTTTTCACCATACTTGCATTCGCCTGCTTCTTCAAAGGGGCGACAAAGTTCAGTTTTGTACCTGAAAGAAATAAAAGAAAACAAAACATAAAAATAAGTAAATCATTGTTGTTCGATGTAAATGCTTGTAGAGTTTTATCTGGGTCACAACCTAGAGGCTCTGTAGAACGATTCTTTAGAGGTAAGGAATATTACTAAGTACTTTGATCGTTGGATTTAAATCGTAAGTGGGCTTTGATATTGACATGGTTCGTCCAGATTTTATAAAAGTGTTTATGATTTCATGCATATTTTTGCACGTTTAATTTAAAGTTTAGACAAAAAAAAAACGATATATTTTTGGTTTGCACTGCAGAAATCGGGTGTAGAGAAATATACGTGCTACACTGCAAAACACATTTACTTGGAGCAAAAGATTTTTTCCTTCACTTAAGGATTTTGGTATTGATTTCGAGCCAAGCACAGCAACTATAAATCTTGGTTTTGGAAAAGTGAAATTAGGATACAAATCTTGCCGAATTTATCCATTTTCCTTTCTTAATGCTACCCACGAACAGATACATTTAAATTCAAAATCCAACAATCAAAAAGATTTTGACCATCACTTTATCATTTTTATTTTATGAAGGTTCTATAAAATTGGTTAGGTTAGGTTAGGTTATGTGGCAGCCCGATGTATCAGGCTCACTTAGACTATTCAGTCCATTGTGATACCACAGTGGTGAACTTCTCTTTTATCACTGAGTGCTGCCCGATTCCATGTTAAGCTCAATGACAAGGGACCTCCTTTTTATAGCCGAGTCCGAACGGCGTTCCACATTCCAGTGAAACCACTTAGAGAAGCTTTGAAACCCTCAGAAATGTCACCAGCATTACTGAGGTGGGATAATCCACCGCTGAAAAACTTTTTGGTGTTCGGTCGTAGCAGGAATCGAACCCACGACCTTGTGTATGCAAGGCGGGCATGCTAACCATTGCACCACGGTGGCTCCCTATAAAATTGGAACTACACTGATCAAATATTTTCGTGAGGCCAAAGATTTCATTTCTCTGATTTAAAGTCGATAAACTTTTCAATCAAGTCGTTTTGTCATTAGAGTTAATTGATTTGATTTAAAATGGGTATCTTTACATGAAGGGCAATTTTGTTTGACTACGGTCAACTTGTACTTAATAGTTCTTAAAATTCTTCAAAAATAATGAAATAGTCTTTAAATTTGTCTTTTTGTATCTTTACTACAAAGCAAAAAAACGTAATTTTTTTATTTATTTTAAAGAAGATTTTTACTTGAAACATATCACATTTCTACTTGAAGTCGAGTCTGATGAAAAAAAAAAAAATAATAATTTCAAATTTGTTCCTACACTGAAAAAATATTTAATTTATTCAATCAAGTCGTTTTGTCATTAGAGTAATTGATTTGATTTAAACATGGGTATCTTTACATGAAGGACAATTTTGTTTGACTACGGTCAACTTGGACTTAATAGTTTTTAAAATTCTTCAAAAATAATGAAATAGTCTTTAAATTTGTTGTCTTTTTGTATCTTTACTACAAAGCAAAAAAACGTAATTTTTTTATTTATTTTAAAGAAGATTTTTACTTGAAACATAGCACTCGACTTCGAGTCTGATGAAAAAAAAAAAATAAACTGAAATTTGTTCCTACACTGAAAAAATATTTACGTGATATTAAAGATTACGCAACCTAAATTTTAGGATGCGAAATTTACAAAATATTAAGAACAAATTTCCTTAAAAGAATGAAATTTTATTTAAAATAAAGTTTATAATCTTAGCTTCAAACATTTTTTTCATTAAATTTAGGACCCAAATTATGTAAATTTGCGTCCCTCCGTTAAAGTCGCATGTCATTGAACTAAGGCTAATTCTACTTAAAGTAAAGAAACTAATTTTTGATTTAAAAAAATTGTCCTTAAATTAACTGAAATATTGAAACTTTAGATTTAAGATGAAAAGGGTTCAAATATAGGGTACGACATATTTTGAGGATTTAGCGTCTGTGGTTTAGAGTTTTTTTGGAATTAAGAAAACATTTTTTACTTTGAAGTAGTCGTTATAATTTGGATTTTTAAACTGGCATTTGTTTGTACGTGAGTACCTTTATAATAAACCGCGAAGAGAGAATGAACATTTGATAAATGAGATCTGTATCCTAATTTTGAATTTTATTGGTCCTAGATTTAAAGCCAGATAGGCCGCTAAAAAATTTCTTTATTTTAAGGAAGCCGCATCTTTGGCTCGGAATCAATACCAAAATCCTTAGGTTAGGTTAGGTGGCAGCCCGATGTATCAGGCTCACTTAGACTAATCAGTCCATTGTGATACCACATTGGTGAACTTCTCTCTTATCACTGAGTGCTGCCCGATTCCATGTTAAGCTCAATGACAAGGGACCTCCTTTTTATAGCCGAGTCCGAACGGCGTTCCACCTTGCAGTGAAACCACTTAGAGAAGCTTTGAAACCCTCAGAAAAACTGTTTTGGTGTTCGGTCGAAGCAGGAATCGAACCAACGACCTTGTGTATGCAAGGCGGGCATGCTAACCATTGCACCACGGTGGCTCCCCAAAATCCTTAAGAGTAGGTAAAAATCTTTGAATCCAAGTAAAATTTTTTAAGCGTAGAATCAAATGCACAAAACCCAAATTTAAAAGGAAATTGTGTTTTAAAAGTATCCTTATTTCAATTCTTTGCTTCTATGGCTTGGAATCAATTATAAAATCGAGATTCAGCTAGCTTTATACCTCATTCACATTATACTTCCAAAATCCACGTTACCCAGATTTCAAATGTCATTTGCCTTATAAATAAGGGATTTCCAACCTACTTTTAGTAGATTTTGAGCCTAATGTGTATGAGCTATTAAGAAAATGTTAGTTTAAAAATATTAATTTTTAGTTATATATCAAAAAAAGCGTAGCTGTACCTTCTAAACTAGTCGACGTTTTTGTTTTCTTTTTTGAAAGACAAAAGGCAAATAAATTATTAGACTGGCTGCTATTACTTTCGATTTGATCGTATGTGAATAAAAATTCTATATTAAAATTAATATGTATATGAATCTATTGAATTTAATTGTTGTAAGTTTTTTTTATAGACGTCGTTGAATATGTAAGAAGCTCTTAGATAATCTCACTAACTCATCAACTTTGCAGTTGAAACGTTTAGCCATCTCGTTGAGAGATGGCTGAACGTTTCTATGACTACTTTCGAATTGAGCACGGAGTAATAGGATTTTCGAGTTGAGCACGGAGTAATAGGATTTTATTGTTAAACAGAAAAAATATCACCTAAATATTTTCAATTAAAATTTTAATTGAATTGTAAACAATATTCAGTTAAAAATGTTATTGGTTTATCAAAAAAAAAAATTGAAACAAAAATCAATCAGGGATTGTAGTCTATGGCTGTTTTCGAGTTGAACACGGAGTTTCGTAGAGCTAGTGGACAAGTTTTCGAATATCCAGTTTTCGATATTCGAACTTTCTGAAAAATTGGAACAGACAACTTTTCGACATTTTACAATTTTTGAGTGGCGATGAAACAGGTTAATTCTACCTATTATTCACCATATGTCTGTACATATTATACATATAAAATAAGTTTTGAAATAAATGGTATCGTTTACTGATACTCGCAGAGTTACCACAGAAAAATGTCGAATTTTTCGTTCAACGTCGATTATAGGATTTTTGACAACTAAAAAGGTGGATTTGTCTCAATGTTCAAATGTATCAAAAGACGATTACTCGAATTTGAATATTACGAATAGTCGACATCGAGTTTTTGGATAAAAAATCGATTAGTCAAAAAGTAAATTTTCGACCTTTGTATCCCTACTTTGATACCATATAGGCAAACATTTTGAGACTTTTGTTTACAATTTTTTGTTTATTTATTCAGGAAAATTTATTCGATGCCTCAACGTGGGATCTTCCCCAGATTACTATGCCACCACTTTATCATTGTTTTCCAAAAATAATAAAATACTTTTTATTGCTACATTCCAAATTAATGTTGATAAGTAAATCTTCTCCTTAGGGAGTGTTCCAAGGGGGGTGTATTGAAATGTTTGCTTGCCCTAGATTGGCTAAAATCCATCTTTGGTTTTTGAATTGTTTCAAAATTTACAATACTCCTTCAATACCGAGAAGAATTACACTTTTTATAGATTTAAAAATATTGGGCTTTCAATAAAATCAGAAGAATAACGCATGCCATATTTAACCAGCCCTTCGAGTAAGCATGCTGGCATTTTGAGAGCAACCTTGTACTAATTCTAGTTCTAAGATGGATATCTATCAGCCTCTCCAACATGATGACTATTCGTGATGATAACTGACAACCAACCTTACAAGCCTTATCAAGAATCTATTAGTAATCGATAAAAATATTAAAAAAAATATTTGATTAAAAAAATAATTGATTTGATTTGAAAATTTCAATTATTTTTTAATTAATTCAATTAAAAATTTAATTGGTGTTGATTACACAACTCAATTAATTTTTTGAATTAAAAACGTGAATATTTTCAATTACTTTCTTATCTGACATTGTGTTTTTAGTTTGATTAAAAATTGATTGTTTGAAATAAATTTTTATTTAAAATTAAAAAAAAATCCATAAATGTAGCTTCGTTAGGCCTTAACTGACAGTTAACAGAAAGTAAACTGCAACTTTTTTTCGGAAGGTTCAAGTGTGGTTCACTTTGGGTTTAGTGAACTGCCTGAATTTATTCTGAACATTGGTTGATAGTTTTGCTGCAAGTAGAGGATGCTGATGACGAATGTGGTAATTCCGAAACGTGCGTCCATCTTGCAGTCTATAGGGCTTTGCCGAAATAAATTTGACAAACATTCTATTCCTCTGTTGGTGAAGCTACACTTGTTTTAATCAATGCATGGTTTTAAGCTGAAATCAAAAACAGCAAAATGATTGAAGAATAAACCAACAATAACAAAACAAAACGAATAAAGTAAACTGCAAACATCTTTCCTCCGGTTAACTTTAACTAAAAAAATTCCGCCAGTTAAGTTCCTAACTAGTACGGTTTAAAAGTTCGTTACCTAACGTAATACCAACCGAGCTTCATGAAAATGGGGGATAGTCTTCCGAGTTTGATTACACAGAAAACAATTTCAAGGAATTTTTTCCAATTAAAGTCTTAATTGAGTTTTAAAAAAATATTCAATTAAAATTTTGATTCAACAATTTTTTTAATTGAAACAAATATCAATCACAAAATTTAATAGTATCAATTAATTTTTTTAATTGGATCAATTAATTTTTTTAATTGGTACTCTCATTTCTGTGATTGAAGACATTTGAATTAAAAAATTAATTGGATCGTGATTGAATCAGAAAAAAATTTTTGTGAGTAAAAAATTAATTGTATCAATTACCTTTTTAATTAAAAATTTAAAAAGTTTCAATCATTGACATTAAAATCTTAATCAAATTAAAATAAATATTTAAAATAGGAGCCACCGTGGTGCAATGGTTAGCATGCCCGCCTTGCATACACAAGGTCGTGGGTTCGATTCCTGCTACGACCGAACACCAAAAAGTTTTTCAGCGGTGGATTATCCCACCTCAGTAATGCTGGTGACATTTCTGAGGGTTACAAAGCTTCTCTAAGTGGTTTCACTGCAATGTGGAACGCCGTTCGGACTCGGCTATAAAAAGGAGGTCCCTTGTCATTGAGCTTAACATGGAATCGGGCAGCACTCAGTGATAAGAGAGAAGTTCACCACTGTGGTATCACAATGGACTGAATAGTCTAAGTGAGCCTGATACATCGGGCTGCCACATAATCTACCTACCTAAAATAGTCATCATTTTTCCCGATTCGCCAATTTTATCCAATTAATTTTTTAATTGAAATTGCTTCAATCAAGGACAAGAAGGTATCAATCACAGAAATAATTAGAAATAACTAATATTCTTGATTAAAAATTATTGTTTTTGCACATTTTTAATTGATTTAATTAAAAGTTCAATTGATTTTGATCGCAAAACTTAATTAATTTCTAATTGAAGTAATCAATTATTTATTGAACTCCGAGCAAAAGTTTCTATTATTGTTTAATTATCCATTATTTTTAATTGAAAATATATATATTTTAAGGAGAATATTAAACAATTTTTGAATCATTATCGTAACCCTTGACCTTATTATTTAATTTGATAAAAACGTTAATTGTGTCAGTCAATTTTTTAATTGACTAAGTTTTCAACTTCAATCAACATTTTAATTGGAAATATTTTGGAGATATTTTCTTCTGCCTTTTTTTTTGTTAAAATGAAAAATGAAGCTCAATGAATCAATTAATTTTTAAAGAGGTCGGTGATTAATACCATAATTTTCGTGATTGAAACAATTCCAATTCAAAATAAATTGAACCAAAATAATTTCGTGATGAGACCAAACCAATGTTTTTTAGTAAAGTAAAGGTTTTTCATCTTACCTTGATGCATTAACCTGCTGTGGCAATGGTTCCGATTGTGTTCGCTCCAATTTTCGATGTAAATTTATATTTCCCAAATTCTCAATAAGGGTATTCACTAATGTTGCCACATTCGGATCCTGTTGCTGGTGTTGTGACTGATGTTGTTGTTGTGGCGATGCCTGTTGCAATGGGGAAATATGATGCGGTGGTTTTATTTGTGGTTGTGGTGTAGAAATGGTGCGTGTTAAAGCTGCATGGAATCGATATTGATGATTGAGCGTTTTAGTTTGAGCATTTGTATTGTTGGAAGAAGTGTGTTGAATTTGCAATTGATCCATTTGGTCCATGTGGTCCATAGATGAGTTATTTGAACAGGTAATATCCATAATATTGAGTTCGGACAATGAGCTGCCGCCATTTATATGACCATTGGATAGATGGTGATTATGATGATTCTGAAGTGGTTTATCAAGGTTGTTATTCTGAAATGAGACCATTAGAAAAAGAAAACAATGAAAATGAGATAATTAAAAAATTCAAGAATAGGGTCCTAAGTATATTTTGAGGTTTTTTGAAAAATTAGGGGGGAAATTCTGTCCTACTTCATGGTGGGGTGACATTTCAAACCAACTTGTGTGCACACAACAGCAGTCAGTTCTTCAACACCTCTCCGGAGGCATATAATAAAAGGTACTAAAGTATATAGATCAAGTGCTCCTAATAAAGTATAACATGCATATATCAAATGAACGAACTAGTTAGCCAGCCAGCCACTTGAATAGCATGGAATCGCAAAATCAACAAGACGAAAAATAAAAATGGCAAAACCCCAAAATTCACAATAAAAATCCTAAATGCGTAACAACCAAAAAGCACCATTCCATTCCGCATGACTCTTCTTATTCGTTCGCTTGGTGTCAATGATAAGCCATCCATCGACTATCCAAAACAAAGCACAAAGAAGAAAACCAAAATAAACAAGACTTCTTCTTCTTCTTCTTGAACGTCTTTTTGTCGGCAGCCCAAAAACAAAAAACACAGAAATAAATTACCTGTTACCGCGCGGTGGTGGCTGCCTGATATCTCGCTCAGCCGCTGCCATTTTGGTTCATTGTTTGCTTGCTCTTCTCAGTCAAGCTAAGCTGAATGACGGACTAACTCGCTGGCTGGCTGTCAGCTTGTCTTTCGATGCTGTAATAATGTTATGCAACTTACCAATTATGTATAGAGCTCAAGTTCAAACCACCAATACATTCACCAAAACAAATCTACGTAAAAACCCGTCCATCAAATACCATACAAAACACGCACCAGCGCAAAGCCCATTTATTCGTTGCCGTCGTTGTTGTTGCAAACATTACCCATTCATTACTTACCTAGCTTCCTACAATACCATACTCTCATAAGCACGTTGGACGAATTTTCTGTCGAACAAAACAAATTGAGATAATCCACTGTGGTTACAAAAACACATGCTTGAAAATTCGTCAAACCTCATTAAATCTGGATAGACAACGTTGATAGACTGAAAAATTAGATATGTACATTGAAAAAAAAAAAAAAAACACTGTGTTTGCTAATGTAAACATTGGATCAATGATGAGAAAAATCCCAAAATACGTGAAGATCTAATTCCTTGGCGGAAAATGGAATAATGTTGCCATTGCCTAACAAACATGTTAACTCACTGTTTCCATTGTTGTTGTTTCCAGACCACGTGGAAATTCTTGTATCCTCAAAAAACTCAACAATTAAGAAAGCAATACATGTTGTTCACTGTTAAATATTTAGAAATCAAGCTATATTGACATCAAAAACAATGGGAAATAAGAAAAACAGACACTTTTGCCGACGTTGTTTCGCCTGTCGCCTGTCGCTATGGTTATGTTTACACTCTAATTCATTGACGGTAAATTACATAGTGTTGCCTACACCCTCAAAAATCGCATCCGTAACATATACTCCCAAACATATTCTGCTTCAAGCATATATATTTTCAGAATTTGTTCAAACATAAAATTGTTTTGTACTGTGCAAACATATTATGTTTCACCATAAGTATATATTATTTAAGGCTCCGAATACACAATTGAATGTGCAAATTGAATTATGTTTTAACTTAAACATTTCAGATTTTCGAGATTGATGATGGAATCTCATTTATCCACATAAAAATATGTCTTTCAATCAAAGTACCAAATGCTCTCATTTGATTCACAGTGAGTGTTACGTTGATATCTTTTGTTATTTATCTATCTATCTGTCTGTCTTTCTTTATCTTATTTCTCTATTCCCTTTTGTGTATATATGTTTGTATATATGTTTATACAAAATTTCTAAATTAATATAGGTTTGAATTATATTTAAAAAATATGATGTCCCAAACATGTTATAATAGTTTACAAACATTATATGCTTGCATTTAAAATTAATGTGTTAAAATTTGAGTACCAAACATATAATTTTTACACCAAAACAGGTTTTTTCGTCCGTGTATGATTTACGTTAAACTCACCACTAGATGTTGTTGCTAATTAGTAAAAAAGAAGAAAAAACAAGAAATTAAGTTTAATACCGAATATTAAAAACTATCACAATATTGACATTGAAATCAAACGGAGGAAATACATTTTCTGCTGAATTCAGCCCAACATCGAATCTGCCCAATAATTCGGAATATCACAGCC
Source organism: Haematobia irritans (assembly GCF_050003625.1). Classification (NCBI taxonomy): domain Eukaryota; kingdom Metazoa; phylum Arthropoda; class Insecta; order Diptera; family Muscidae; genus Haematobia; species Haematobia irritans. Next base: position 37,583,501 of record NC_134399.1, on the reverse strand, counting down.
CTGTTGTAGGTTTTATCAAGGTAATTCAATGTGGATCACATTTTTTAAATCCAAGAAAATTATAGCTAATACCATTCCAGTTAATGGGACAGTGGGCAGATTAATTGTAGACTCTCATGAAATACATAGAAATTCACTCGGATTACGCTTAAACACGGCCCCCTTTGCATCAAGAATTTTCTCATGTATAAAATTTTGAGCAGGATATGACCCAAGCGGTCTTTTGAAATGTTACTGTCTCAAGCCTTCAATCGGCAGTCTGATAATCAAGGTTGCCAATCGAGCCAAAAGAAATCTACCAAATCTTGGAGAAAATTCCACCAAAAACCTACCAAACCAAAAAATTTTCTATAGAAAATTTTGTCAACATTTTATTTCTATACAAAATTTTAACAAAATTTTATTTCTATAGAAAAGTTTGTCAAAATCTAATTATACAATTTTTATTCGAGCTTTATGGACAGATATAGATTAAGGAACATGGTTAATAGAGCCATTAAAAAGAAAATGCCAGATACAAATCTATACACGCCTAGACTGTACATGTTTCGGTTCGGGCGAATGAACCTTTCCACAGCCTTTAGTTTAGATCTGGCTGGGAGAGATAACTCAATTTTGGGCCCTTTATGCTAACTCCTTATGGAGAAAACATTTGGGAAATTTCCTCTTACAAATTGAATCATCTTTTTCTCCCACTGTACATCATCTTTTCATATAACTTACAAGTCCCTTAATCTTATTTTTATTTCGTACGCGTTAGAATTGTTGTTGTATCCTGGAAACCAGTTTCTGTAAGTTGTCACATGTGGTTGTAGTTGACTGTAGAAACAATAAGCATTGTTCGACTGTTCACCACTTAGGTGAATTCTAACAAATTAGCTTTCTAAAAATAAATTTCGTGTTGTTGCATTACTATGTAATAAAACGAAATAAAAATAAGATTAAGGGACTTGTAAGTTATATGAAAAGATGATGTACAGTGGGAGAAAAAGATGATTCAATTTGTAAGAGGAAATTTCCCAAATGTTTTCTCCTTAAGGAGTTAGCATAAAGGGCCCAAAATTGAGTTATCTCTCCCAGCCAGATCTATACTAAAGGCTGTGGAAAGGTTCATTCGCCCGAACCGAAACATGTACAGTCTAGGCGTGTATAGATTTGTATCTGGCATTTTCTTTTCAATGGCTCTATTAACCATGTTCCTTAATCTATATCTGTCCATAAAGCTCAAATAATAATTGTATAATTAGATATAATGCATTTGGACGTCAATTGCCTGTTTCGGTATCAGGCTAACATGAAATATAATTTTGTCAAAATTTTATTTTTATAGAAAATTTTGTCAAAATTTTATTTCTATGGAAAAGTTGGTCAAAATTTTATTTCCATAGAAAATTTTGTCAAAATTTTATTTCTATAGAAAAGTTTGTCAAAATTTTATTTCTATAGAAAATTTTGTCAAAATTTTATTTCTATAAAAAATGTTGGCAAAATTTTATTTCTATAGAAAATTTTGTCAAAATTTTATTTTTATAGAAAATTTTGTCAAAATTTTATTTTTTTTGAGTTTGTTTAACATTTATTGGTCTTGTACAACAAGACTTAGGTCTTATATTTACAGTACAAGATTTATGTAATACAAAATACGAATCCTAATTATATTATAATTAATTAAACAATAATGGATACATTAGACATAGGTTTACAAAATTATATGAATAAAACAAGTAGTGAAAACCAAAATGATTAAATACACAAATTTGAATTTATAATTTCTATAGAAAATGTCAAAATTTTATTTCTATAGAAAATTTTGTCAAACTTTTATTTCTATAGAAAATTTTGTCAAAATTTTATTTCTATAGAAAAGTTTGTCAACATTTTATTTCTATAGAAAATTTTCTCAACATTTTATTTCTATAGAAAATGTTGGCAAAATTTTATTTCTATAGAAAATTTTGTCAAAATTTTATTTCTATAGAAAATTTTGTCAAAATTTTATTTCTATAGAAAATTTTGTCAAAATTTTATTTCTATAGAAAATTTTGTCAAAATTTTATTTCTATAGAACATTTTGTCAAAATTTTATTTCTATAGAAAATTTTGTCAAAATTTTATTTCTATAGAAAATTTTGTCAAAATTTTATTTCTATAAAAAATTTTGTCAAAATTTTATTTCTATAGAAAATTTTTCGAAACTTTTATTTTTATAGAAAATTTTGTCAAAATTTTATTTCTATAGAAAATTTTTGGAGAGGAATATTTTGCAAAGTCTACCAAAACATCAAGAATTCTACCAATAATCTACAGTAAAAAATTTACCATTTTTGGTGGAATTCCATCAATTGTGGCAACCGTGCTGACAATACGAGATCGTTGATATTTGCCATTTAGCGTCCATGGTTTTGGAGACTAGGCGTGGGTATAAATTCCATTGGGCATGGTTAAAATGTTAACGATTTGACGCCAGTATTTTTTCTTTACTTTTAGTTCATTTTTGCTTTTACGATAAGGAAGAATTTCGCAAATGGTAGTTAAAAATCTAAAAATTGCAGTAAATTTTCGTTACTTTAACGGAAATTTCAAAAACTTTCTGTGTTCTAGATCGGGTTTATTTTCCAAAGTGGTCAGCTGAAAATGTATACCTTACACCAGCGCTTTCGATGATAATACTGCACTGAAAAAAAATATTGACCTAGCATGGAAGATTGTGCAATCTACATATTAGGACAAGCAGTTTACACAATATTAAGGACAAATTTCTTTAAAATAATGAAATTTTAATTAATTGTTTATAACCTTTGTTCTTTATTCAATGTAGGGCACAAATCTTGGAAAGGTTTCACGATTCACACCGAGTTAAGATGTTTTAATTTGACAATAACAATGGCAACTAGAAATTCCCATTTAAGGGGGGTACTAAGTTCGAGTTTATCCGCTAAAGCTAAAACTAAATCTGCAAAAACAAAATAAAATCACAACTCTATTTCATTAAAGCCAATTTAACTTTATTTTAGTTCATGGAATTATTATGTTTGGAGGAAGTTTCCTTTACTCTAATAATTTTTTGTGTACGTTAGTTAAATTAACTAAAACCGAGGAAAAAATATACTCAAATAAAGCATAAAGATTAACTAAATTCGTGTCTTCCACAAAATAGTTCAGAATTTCTTTAAATTTGTAAATTTTTCTAAAAATGCGTCGATCATGAACTTCGTATGTCACTAAAGATATTATTGCAATTTTGAACTCCAAGTTTTTCCTTCAAACTACAAAATTTTCTTTAACAAGTGAAAAAACTTAGTTATGTCTAATAAATTTTCTTGAATTTGTCGGAAAATATTTACTTATTTTTTTTTGACATCGGTGTGGTGCCAACGTTTGTAATACCGTTTAGTTAAAATTTTCTACAAATATTCAAAATTTTCTAAAATTAACCGAAAGTTTTCTTCCTGGTGGGTTTCTGTTTTTTTCGGTGTATTATAACCTAATGGGAACTGATCCAAAGCAACAATTTAAAATGTTTATTTTCTGTGAAATTAATTATTAAAGTGAAAAGTGAAAAAAATGGTCAATTTAGCACCATAATGCCAACTTAATACGGACCTTTATCTAAATTTAAATATATGCAACGTTTGTTTAAAAATATATACCGCGAAAGCCGTATTAAAGTCGGATGTCTTTGAAGTAAGGCGAATTTTCTTTAAAGTAAAAAAAAACATTTTTAAGTTAAAGAAATCGTCTTTAAAATAATTGATATATTGAATCTTTAGATAAATGCTTCAAAAATAGGCAAAATCTTATTTTGAGTATTTTGTATATTTGGTTTAAATTATTTTTTTAAATTAAGAAAACATTTTTCACTTCGAAGTATCTGTTATAATTATGATTTTTAACTGTCATTTATGGCTGTGTGAACAACTTTTTTATATATAGAGAAAAATTCGATGAGATTTGTATCTCAATTTTAATTTTGTAGATCCTTGATTTGGAGCCAGTTTTTGAGTGTTTAAATCGCCTTAACGACTGATGGTCGCCGAGTATTATCGGGAAAATACAGTATTGAAACCCTGGACAGACAAAGATTTCGGTCGCAGATCATGGACATTCCTATACGTCTCAGCACGCGTCAAACACGAATGGTTTAAAAAACAGGTTCGTCGCTTCATTTCTACTGCGCCATCAAATTTCCGGATCTTAATCCGTTGGATTTTTGCGCCCAGTGTCAATTATCTCAAGACGTCACTTCGTCGGAAATGGGCCAAAATACCGCAGAGGCACTTTCGTGTAGCGTGTGATGGCTTTGTCAGCCACCTTGTAGTTCCATATATTTCTGTCACTTGAAGTGTATGTCAATAGGTTTCCTGTACATTAGACCGTTTACAGTTTACAGCTCAACAATATTTCATGTCGCAACAACCACTGTGCAAACATGGCCATCTCGGCATATGAACACAAACATAAAAACTAACGTCATCAACATCTCTCACCATCCGTAAAAGTGAATAAAAGCGGGTAACACCATACACCACCTCTAACAAACGACCAACAACAAAAAACCAATTGGCAGCGACAGCAACACACTACACAAATGTTAACCAATTTTTTTGTGTTGTTGTTGTTCGACAACCTTTAGCTTTAAGCTACGATGTTGTTTAGAACGTTGCTTAAAGTAAATCCGGTAATATTTCACGGTGGTGTGGTATGAATGCTGCTCTGGCTGATTTGTTTCTGTTAAAACATCAACAACGCCAGCGGCCGCCACCACCACCACAACAATTCGGCCAGTTCTAACACTACGTAAAAACAAAGACAATAATTACTACAAAATTAATTCGTGATTTGAATAAAAAATTAAGGCGAAGAAAACTAAACACAAAAATAAAAAATAGTCTGATGATGCTGCTCGATGCACTGCTACTAACTGGATTACCGCCACGATGTGTAAATATTTAGCACAAAGTAATTGAATTGATCAATAAAAATGGGTGAGATATAATTGAATGATAAACGTAGAGTGAGGTTAAACTTGCAATGCGTTTATTGCAAATTCATTTTACTTAGAAATGATGTAGAAATTCCACTGAGTATGTGGCAACACTTGTTTCTACTGCGTCTAATTCAGAGATTGGCTTGTATTGCGTGTGGGGAACGTTATTCGATCTTGTTTGGTGATTCTTTTTATTCTCATAACATTGCCTCGCTCTATCTCCCTCTCTTACTCTTTCTCCCTGACATTATTCTTTGTTCTGAGATGCATACGCAACAGTGATGACAAATGAAGTTCGTTTGCACTTTTTCCGCAGGTTTCTAAGACATAAAACTACAGTGTACAAAAATTCGATCAATGAATGAAGATGAGGAATTTTTACATAACAATTTAAAACTGAAATTATGTTTTATTCCGACTGTCAATGAAATTTCAGGATTTTCCCTGGCACTAACATCTGACAACACTATTGAAAACAATCAATTGAGAAGACGTACCCCACCATCATTTAGCCCAGACATTGCTCCTTCTCATTGTACAGATCGATGACGCCTGATCTGGTTGATCAGCATTGTCGTTATGATGAAGCTAAAAATTGGGTCGATTTGCGGATTTAGTCAACACATGTTCGTTTTCCGGGTTTTTCGTACACAGAAAAAAATTTCACAAAAAATTTTCTAATTAAAATTTTAATTGAGTTTTAAAAACTATTCAATTAAAAATTTAATTGAATCAATCACAAAAATTAATAGTATCAATTAATTTTTTAATTGGATCAATTAATTTTTAATTGACCTTCAATTAATTTTTTAATTGATACTATCATTTCTGTGATTGAAGACATTTCAATTAAAAAATTAATTGGATCAATTAATTTCGTGATTGAATCAGAAAAAAATGTTTGTGTGTATGTTGCCGGATAAATGGGAAAAGCAGTGGCGGCGGCTGACATTAAATTTTTGGCTCCGGCGCCTGCGGTTTGACGACTAAAGGTCAGTACTATGTTCGCTTTTCTCGGTTACATTATTAAAACAATTCAATACAAAGCAAAGCAGATAAATTAACTCCATTGATGCGCAGTTTCTTGTTCCTCCAGATTTCGGCAAGACTACTTTTCTGCAAAAATTAATAGCGAAAAAAATGTTTTTCAACTCGAAAACCGAACATAGTACCCACCTTAAGCCGATATAAATTCGTGTATTCGGCGGCGGACAATTATCCACTATAAATTGCATTTGAAGTTGTACGAATGGTAATGAGATTAGTTGTACAACAAATCTTACAATCAAATTTACATTTTATTCAAATTTTCTGAGATACATTTTGGCAAAATTATTATAGCAACATGATACTGATAGATTATGGGTGAAGATTGAACATTTTGGCAAAAAAATTTTACAATTATTAATACTTTTTTATGTCAATATTTTTTAATCAATATTTTTGATTAAATGGCGGCTAAATTTGGGTCGAGACGATCTAATCGGCGGTGGCGTCGATTGACAAAAACGGATCGGCGGCGCGAACCGCCGGTTTCCTTCTCTGCTAGCGACGGACAATGCCATGATTGATCAAGTTTGTTACAATTTTTCCCGGCAGACAAATCTTCAATGGCTTCGCTGAATATCATGAAATGTAAAAAATAACGAATTTAATTTTAAAGAATAAATTCTCAAACAATTGAAATTGAAAATTTCCCACTTTAAATAGTTCAATATTGTACACCCAGAGAAGGAATATGATCACCTCAAACATGTTTTAAGTGCAAAATGTTATTTTTGGGTGGTGCCCATGTAACATGGTTTTCGCAATCATGTTATTTTCTCGGAAATCATGTATCTGATTTCGGCAAGCAGGTTATATTTGACGAGAAAATAACATTTTAGTGACAAACATGTTACCTGGTCACCATACAAAAATAACATTTTGCTCTTAAAACATGTTTGAGGTGATCGTATTCCTTATCTGCGTGTATAAATTTTGTATGGCGCTAAGGAATTTTTACATATTTGAACTCCATTTGTTTTTTCTTCGGAACACGAAATTTTCTTTACTTATGTTTAATAATCTTGAACTTGAGTAATCGTTGAACTCGAGTCTTTACTCTCTGAACAATTTGTAGAGTTGTTGCCACTGAACAATGGCATTTGATAACGCTACCAATATCATTCTAACAATTTACGGAGTGTTACACAAACATTTTAATCACATTGATGTTTTTTAGCTTGTCACAATAGCCACTTTTGATTTCCAGCCATATACACGCAAAGAAAAAAAAACCTTTGGAAAACGGATACCGAAAACGTTTTTCTTTTGTTAGATTTTTGAATTTCTTCGACAATTTTAAACTTTTATCACAAAAAAAATCGTTTGTTACAAAATTTTTATTTTTTCATTAAAAAAAAATATTTTTGAACCAACAAATCAGTCCATTTCGTTTATACCAAGCAATGTTCTCTTCTGACTTTAAGTCTTTAATAGTTGTGTTCCGTTATTTTACTCATAGTAAAAAGTATTTAGTAAAAGAGAGAAATATTGAAAATCCTCTCAGATTTCAAAATTTGTTAAATGTACAGGAACGAAAATATAGTAAAAAATTGTAAAAATGTCAAATAAAAACCAAAAGAAGCATTGCGATTTGAATAAATATTTTCAAAACATAGAAGCAGGTAAATTAAATGCTTTTATATCGCAATTATTTCTGCATATGGCAGATTCTTTTTGCAAGAAACTATGAATTCCTTATTACGATGGAAAGGTGCTATGGTTTTTACTTTGTTATAAAATTTTAAATCAAAGTAAAACTCTGACTTCTGGGCCATATAAATACAGTAATAGCACATATTATCAGTATCCTATAAGGTGAGGTTTGTCATTCCGTTTGTAACACATACAAATAACGATTTCTGACTATAGGAAGTATATATAGTCTTGATCAGGGAGAAAGTATAAGACGATATAAAGATGTCCGTCTATCTGGCTATCAGCAATAGCGAAAGCTGACGAGAGCAGTGATGCTCTAATAAGAATTTTGTGTATAGTGATTGATTTATATATCATACACCTCTGATGAAGCATTTCAACGAAAATTGCGAAATATTAGGACGGATGAATTGAAGATAATAAAAACAAATAGATCTCAAGCTTGGCAAAATAAAGATTTTTATTGAAATACAGTTAAGAAAATAGAATAATCGATCTTAAAACTGTCCTTCTAGATACAAAATACTGACCCACTTTGTTAAAATTTTGCCAAAAAATAAATTTTAAGGACCATATATCGCAAATATTAGATATATTTGCACACACACGCAATCGTTTTATGGAGATTTATAAGTTCCATTTACCAAAGCAAAAATCATGAAAATCGGTTCATAATTGCGCGTTTGCCAAGTAAAACTAAATTTCATACTTCCGAGGTGTCCAACTTCCAACGTGTATAGGCCAGCCCGTGAACCCACTAGGAACCTACAAACCTACAAAATTTGTTTAATCAGCTCGTGGGCGCCACAAGCTATGCTATATAAATATAACTTATAACGATATTTTTCTATTGATGACTATAACAGCTACGTAGCCCAGTGGATAGTGTGTTGGATTACAAACTATATGGTCCTCGGTTCGATTCTCCATCCAGGCGATAGGTAAAATTTAAAAAAATTCATAAAATTGTATTATAATTTCTTCTACATTGTTTGTATTACAGAAAAAGGTGTTAAAAACTAAAAAAACCTCGTGGAAGTGAGAAAGATGTGAGGGAAAATGCGGTTAATTGCATTGTGTTTTTGAGTTAGTCTTTATGAAATTGTTTTTACATCCTGGAAAAGAACAAAACGTTTATCACAAAAAGTATACACTTTTCTTCCAAATAAACTTCCTTACAGCAAAAATCAAATGAGAAACGATCTTTGTTTGTCTTAAATTTCGTTTATAAGGAAAAAATTATTTTTTTGCGTGTAGACGGCAATCACTAAATTACTCTTGAACATTATTAGCACGAATAACATTCAATTAGATAAATTCTGATGTTAATGTTCTAGATGACTAATAAACAGCACGGAGTTGTTATGAAACATATATGAAATAGGTAACACATCTTGTCAACTACCCTGTAATAACTTAAAAAAACACACAAACCCTGATTAAATCAAACTAAAATAATAAGACTTAAACATGTTGCACCACAGTAAAAGTATTTTTGTACTGTTTCAATGTTTCACAATATGTACCATTTTTCAATCTTATTTGCCATCACTGACACAGTAGTTTATATAATGCAAGCGTATTGGTGTGAGTGGTCTTTATAAGACCAAGAACAGCAGCCTTTCTTTCAGATGTGTGTTTGATTCTACTATCAAAAGAATAAGTTTTACTTGAGAAATTCTCGTTGTGAATTTCCCTTTCATTTGTGGAAAGAAAGAAAACAAGTTTTTCAAAACAATTTCTAATGGCATACTCGTAGAAGCAATCATATCTATGTGAGTAGTATATATGCCACCTTCCGACAGCTGCAAGAAATTTGTATTTTATTACAATAATATAAATAATGGAAGAGTGTGGCTTTTGCTGTTAAAAAAAGTAAAATCATTTTAAATACTTCAAAAAAGGACATTCAGATCTATGTTAAAATTATTAACGGTGTTATTTATATTGTAATCTGCTAAGTTGTGAGTGAGTGTAAAGCAGCAGATTGGAGAATTAGAAAAAAAAATTAAAAAGAGCAACATTGATTACACGCTTGCGGAAATAGCTTCGTAATATTAACGAAATTTATCATTAAGATTAATGAAATGTCATGGATTCGAGGCTACAAAAACACTTTGTCAGTGATGGTTTATATCCTCTCAGCATGCTGGTTATATATCTGAGTGGTTATAAAAATGATGTCCGCTATCATTGAGACTAATATACAGTTTAGCTGAGACAAAGTGTTACAAAGTTCACACACTAGTAAATCTGTCAAACAAGAAACACATGACCAATACGATTGATCACTGCGTAAGCAAATGATTTTTATGTATCACCTCAAAAGCACTTCTTGTGAAGTGAAAATTAAGCTCTTCTAGAACATATTTGGATGTACTTTAAAAGTACACAGAAAAAATTTTTTTCCAATTAAATACTTAATTGAGTTTTAACAAGTATATACAGCAATAAGTTCGGCTTTGCCGAATCTTAATTATTTAAATGATTGCTAGAAGTAAAATCAGGAAATTTTACATTCAGTTTCAAGCAATTGTTATGATCAGTGCGCCTTTTATACCCTCAAGATGTGAAATCGGTATATATGCACGCAGAGAAGGAATATGATCACCTCAAACATGTTTCAAGAGCAAAATGTTATTTTTGTAGGGTGACCACGTAAACATGTTTGTCACTAAAATGTTATTTTCTCGTCAAATATAACCTGCTTGCCGAAATCAGATACATGATTTCCGAGAAAATAATATGGTTGCGAAAACCATGTTACATGGTCACCACCCAAAAATAACATTTTGCTCTTAAAACATGTTTGAGGTGATCATATTCCTTCTCTGGGTGTGGAAACTCAGATAAAAACTACGGTTTCTAGAAACCCAAGAAGGCCTTATGGGGCTATGCCAAAAAAATGGACGGATATACATAATATTCAGCCACAGTTCTAGAATCTAGACCCCAAATCGGAGGGCCGGTTTATAAGGGGGCTTTTTCAAAATCTGTACCGATACACAATATATTCGGCACACCTATTTATGGTCCTAAAAACCTATAGATTTTCAATTTCAGGCAAATTGGATAAAAACTACGGTTTATAGAGTCCCAAAAACTAGAATCGAGAGATCGGTCTATATGGGGGCTATAGTAAAACATGGAACGATACTCATCATTTTCGGCGCACCTCTTTATGGTCCTAAAATATCTCTAGATTTCTCATTTGAAGCAAATTAGATAAAAACTACGGTTTCTAAAGCCCAAGCAGTAAAATCAAGAGATCGGTCTATATGGGGCTATATCAAAACATGGACCTATACTCACCATTTATCGCCACATGTTTTATTGGTCCCAAAATACCTTTAGGTTTTCAATTTCAGGCAAATTGGACAAAATATAAGGCTAAGACTCCAAATCGGGAGGTCGGTTTATAACAGGTTGGCTGATAAGTTCCCGGTACGACACATAGATGGCGCCGCTAGTATTAAATGCATATCATTTTTATATAGTACCAACCTTCAAATGATTTGTGTCAAAATTTGACGTCTGTAAGTCAATTGGTTTGTGAGATAGAGCGTCTTTTGTGAAGCAACTTTTGTTATTGTGAAAAAAATTAAACAAAAAAGGAATTTTGTGTTTTGATAAAATATTGTTTTCTTAAGGAAAAAAAATGCGGTGGAAGCAAAAACTTGGCTTGATAATGAGTTTCCGGACTCTGCCCCAGGGAAATCAACAATAATTGATTGGTATACAAAATTCAAGCGTGGTGAAATGAGCACGGAGGAAGGTGAACGCAGTGGACGCCCGAAAGAGGTGGTTACCGACGAAAACATCAAAAAAATCCACAAAATGATTTTGAATGACCGCAAAATGATTTTGAAAGATATCAAATGGAATGTTTGCAGCTGTTAATTCGCAATACACCCGAGTTTTTCCGTCGACACTCCTGAGTCCAATCGACAGTCGGCTGAGTGGACAGCGACCGGTGAACCGTCTCCGAAGCGTGGAAAGACTCAAAATTCCACTGGCAAAGTAATGGCCTCTGTTTTTTTTTTGGATGCGCATGGAATAATTTTTATCGATTATCTTGAGAAGGGAAAAACCATCGACAGTGACTATTATATGGCGTTATTGGAGCGTTTGAAGGTCGAAATCGCGGCAAAACGGCCCCATATGAAGAAGAAAAAAGTGTTGTTCCACCAAGACAACGCATCGTGCCACAAGTCATTGAGAACGATGGCAAAAATTCATGAATTGGGCTTCGAATTGCTTCCCCACCCACCGTATTCTCCAGATCTGGCCCCCAGCGACTTTTTTTCTTGTTCTCAGACCTCAAAAGGATGCTCGCAGGGAAAAAATTTGGCCGAAAAAATCGGCGAAACTATTTTGAGGCAAAACCGAAGGAGTACTACCAAAATGGTATCAAAAAAATTGGAAGGTCATTATAATCGTTGTATCGCTCTTGAATGAACTTGTTGAATAATAGAAACGAATTTTGACAAAAAAAAATGTGTTTTTCTTTGTTAGACCGGGGACTTATCAGCCAACCTGTTATGGGGACTATATCAACACCTGGAGCGATATAGACCATTTTGGAACTTGACCTGCCTGCAGACAAAATACGAGTTTGTGTAAAATTTCAGCACGATTGATTCATTATTGAAGACTGTAGCGTGATTGCGAAATACAGACGGACATGGTTATATCGTCTTAGACTTTCTCCCTGATCAAGAATATATATACTTTATATAGTCGGAAATCTATATTTCGATGTGTTACAAACGGAATGATAAACTTATTATACCCTCATCACCAGCATGGTGGTGGGTATAAAAACTATTCAATTAAAAATTTAATTGAACTAAAAATCAATCACAAAAACTAGCGTTATCAATTAATTTACTATCATTTCTGTAAATTAAAAATTAATTGGATCAATTAATTTCGTGATTGAACACAAAAAATATTTTTTTTGTATGTATGCTGGCTTTGCACAACAAATACTTTTAAACCCTGTTTTTTTTCCATTAAAATGTTAATTATTTTAAAAACATATTAATTAATTTATTCAATTATTTTTGTAATCAAAACAAAAATCAATCATGGAAATTAATTAGATAGTGCCAATTGGTCTGTCAGATAGACAATATGGATTCAGACCTGGAAGGTTGACACTAGGAGCACTAAAGAGTAGTAGATACCGTACATATCATGCTACACTGAAAAAAAGCATGCCCGGTTGCAAAGATTTTGTCTTTATTTTAACAATTTTGGTATTGAGCCAAAGAAGCGGAGTATTCAAGTAAGGATACTTTTAAGACACAATTCTCTTTTAAATTTGGGTTTTGTGTACTAGACTTTAGGAAGCAAATTTTAATTTTTCGCTTTTTCAGCTTTTTCTCTTCATATGTTATCAAAGTCCTTTAAAAACAAATTAACGACAACTTTATTTTTCAAATTCAGACACGACTTCCAGTAGAAATTATGCTAATGTTTCAAGTAACAACGTCTTTAAAATAAAGTGTTGAAAAACATGTCCTATTTTTTTAACGATGTTTTGCTTTGTAGTCAAGATGCAGAAACACAACAAATTTAAAGACAATTTCATTAATTTTAAAGAATTTTTCTGAATTATTAAAGTCAAGTGGACCTTAGCCCAAAAAAAGTTTTCTTTCATGTTATGATACCCATTTTTAAGTCCAATCACTTAATTATAAGGACAACACGTCTTCATTGAAAAGTTTATCGACTTTTGGACAAGGAAAAAAAACTTTATATTAGAGAAATGCGTCTTCTACACTAAGCAAAGTTTGCATTCGTATTTTAAGGACATGAAATCTTTGGCCCTACGACAATATTTTTTCAGTGCACTCAAAAAAAAGTTTACTTGGGTTCAAAGATTTTGACCTTGCCGTTAGGTTTTTGGTATTGATTCCGATCCAAAGATGCGTGTTCTTTAAAAAAGACATTTTAGCGACCTATCTGGTTTTAAATCTAGGACCAATAAAATTAAAATTAGGATACAGTCTCATTTATCAAATGTTCATTCTTTTTTCGCTATATATAATTAAAGCTATACACGTATAAACAAATCCAAGCTTAAAAATCAAAATTATAACGGATACTTCAAAGTAAAACAAACGAAAGCGGGAGTCTGGACGCGGACTGAGAAGAGATGGACATGATCCATCACGGGCTCCACCCCGAAGTTATGCGAAAGCAGTTCCAATGTGGAAACTATACCTCGGGGTGACGCAGGATGGGTTTTTAGCAGGTATCGTCAACTGTGATGAAGTCCGGCACACGACATATGGACGCAGTGTGAGGTGCATAAAGCATTTTCCCATCCTCACAAAAAATCATTTTTTAATTGGCGTTGGTGATATTTCCAACAAAAAGTATAATTAACAATTTTGGTCGGAAATAGTTTATAAATATTGGGCATTAAATTTTGACTCAAATCATCGAAATTTTCAATAAATAATTGATTGAACAATTAATTGCATTTTTCTATCAAATCAATTAAACACTTAATTGAAAGTGCTGAAGGAATTATTTAATTTTGTATTTCAATTAATTTTGCGGTGGATTCCCTTGTTTTCGTATTTAAAGCAATTTCAATTAAAATATTAATTGGATCGATTAAGTT